>NC_060138.1:606396302-606699333 GCF_021461385.2 Schistocerca piceifrons
CTGGTCGCCCTCCCCCCTCCCCCCCAGGACACAAAGACTGTACTGTTTCTGGCCCCGACCTGCTTGTTTGCTTCCTTGCTGCCATACTTTCTACTCCCATCTCCGTACCCTGGGATTAGAAGAAAACATATATTTGTACAAGGTTTGCCAGAACATTGTACAATTTCCGCCATAGTCTTGATATGAAGCACATAGCAGTATGCTACCGATCACTTGCATAGAATAATTCCGAAGATAAAGAGTGGAAATTATTTCTCTATAAATCCGAAGCTTTAGCAAAGTGCAGCAAGGTGCACCATGCTGCAAACCACTGAGTCACTAGAAACTTATTACGTCTATGTTGATCTTTATGTGAAAACTCGTTAAAATAGAGTAATCTGATAGCTCGACTCGTGTTTTTTTAAAGAATACTGATGTCAATGGGGTAACAGATTCCAGATCATCCTTCCACTTTTACAGTGTCAACTATGGTGCATCTCATGTCTAGAGAACCTGCAAACATCTTTTCCATCTCTGTTTCTCTATCTACATGCACAAGACAGACTCCAAAATCGATGTTTCCTTAACCAAATAAAGGTGGGAAATGTGTAGGAGCAGACAAAAAGACTATTTATATGGGAGGGAATACAAACACACAGCCATATTGAATCTTCTCAGAATTCCACGGAAAGCATATGCGATTATGAAGGCTACCCAACACATACTGAGTATAAGCTCGCTATTACCCTCCAAGAGGGCGACAGTGTTAGGTTAGCTGCATTCTTGAACTCCAGGCCATCCAGTTCGAACGGCTACTACCACAAGACAGAAATGTCTATCATTCCAGGCAGATTCTACCACTGCCACATGCGCTACCACACTGCAGAGTCGTCCTAGAAAACCAGCCACATATGTTTTATCACTGTACTAATAATTACATATTATGATTGCAGCCTCAATCTGATGACATTCGACAATGAGCAAAGAAGGGGAAATATCCCCTCCTGACGACTGTGAAGTATAAATATCTATATCCTTCTTGTGACTGGATATAATTTTCCATGTAAAAAATCTTTTATCTCCCTTATGACTGTCGCAATTTTCCACATCAACTCCACACGTTCCTTGTGACAGGACACAGCCATTTCTTTTTGGACATGTCGGAACACTGACCACAGTACACATACTTTATAAGCCTGCTGATCACGACAAATGTGTCCCTATCTCCTACTAAGTAAAATATTTTTGCAATAACTGAGTGCTTGTGATACTAAATAACATTGAGCGAAAATTTGAGATGGAAGGATAGGCCTCATACGTTTTTCTTGCCTTAGGAACAGGCACGTTATCATTTTAGAAGGACTAGCTATTAAGAAAACAAGATTGGAATGGCTTAGTTACTGTCTCAAGCGGTCTTGGTCTTACCGGCGCACACAAGTATCGCTAATGGTATCCATGTTAAATGCTATAGAAGCTTTATAAATAAAGGTATGGTATTACTTATGAATGAAATGGTATTCCACACGTATACTATGACATTGAGTATAAATGGTGATCGCTTGGGTGTATGTTGACAGACTGAAAGCGTGGGATGCACATCGGCGGTGGTGTTAGCGCGCAATAAAACCACATAGTTTAGAAAGTGATAGGGATAAGGAACATGGTACGATGCCGCTAGCTGCAACTCCATCATGCTGCAGCTAGGTATTTCTCCAGCGGTTGAAACACATTCTGTGTAGATGTCATGTTATAGATTCTGTGATATATCCACTGGGTGATGGGCGAGGGAGGATAGTGGTTGATTGAGAATTATCAAATACAGTAGCTGGTGAGCTATGCGACAAATCATTTAAAAAAAATGCTATGTTAGAATGAAGTCTTAACAAATGTACAAAACCCTAATAGCAATACTCAGATTTTTCGAATCTACTGCGTTACCCTTTTTGGTAGAAAATCTGTCTGTGATTTGGAATCAAGTCTTTCCATTCAACCACTTACCAGTACTGGATCCTATGAAGATGATTAGAGCCACCAGTGAAACATACTCGTGGCTCTCTCATATGTCGAAATGAGTCAGCTTTTTTGAATCTATCTGCTGCAGTAAAATTCCTATGTAGTTTTCTAGACAGCCCGTATGCATCTTTTAACTGTTCCTCACTCTCTGCCTCACCCATCCCCCAGCTTTGTGGGTGTGATAGTTCCAATTTAAGATGGAACTGAGCAGAAGTCGGAGAGTCCTATATCTATGACCTTCTTCAACCTGTGTAGAAACTGGGTGAGCTGAGTTAATGCGACAGGAACACCTTTCGGTGGGAATGGGAACATGTTGTTGAAGCTCTGCCAACAGTTTACATGTCCAAGACTAACGCGAAATGAAGCTTTGTCCTACAACAGGAGGTAGTAGTAGAAAAAGGCTGAAAGTTGGACATAGCACAGTGGAAATTATGATACTGGTCCCACAACTCACACACAGGATGATTTGTGTAAAAGACCGTCACAACATAAGGAAATTGGAAGAGTTTTGCTGTGTTATGGAGCGTTTCCAAACAGCTGTCTAAAGGTGATTGTCCACCTCTACCTGCCGAGGGGGAGGTTGCAATGAGAAAAAGATTGAATAATCAAAGAAAGGATAACGTTCTATGAGTCGGGGTGTCGAATGTCAAAAGCTTGAATGTGGTAGGGAAACTAGAAAATCTGAAAATGGAAGTTCAAAGACTTAATCTAGATAAAGTAGGGGTCAGTGAAGAGAAGTGAATAGAATACTGGTCAGATGAGTATAGGGTAATATCAACAGCAGCAGAAATAGGTAGGATTCGTTATTAATAGGAAGGTAGAGCAGAGAATGTGTTTCTGTGAACAGTTCAGTCACAGGGTCGTTCTTATCAGAATTGACAGCAAACCAACACCAACAATGATAGTTCAGGTATACAAGACGACACTGCAAGCTGAAGATGAAGAGATAGAGAAGGTGTATGAGGAAATTGAAAGGATGAAAATCTAATAGTCTCGAGGGACTGGAATGCAGTTGTAGGGGAAGGAGTAGAAGAAAAGGTTACAGAAGAATACGGGTTTGGTGCAAGGAATGAGAGAGGAGAAAGACTAATTGAGTTCTGTAACAAGTTTCTGCAAGTAACAGCGAATACCCTGCTCAACAATCACAAGAGGAAAAGGTATACCTGGAAAATGCCAGGTGATATTGGAAGATTTCAGTTAGATTAAATCATGGTCAGACAGAGATTCCGAAATCAGATACTGGATTGTAAGGCGTACCCAGGAGCAGATATAGACTTAGACCACAATATAGTAGTTATGGAGAGCAGGCTGAAGTTTAAGACATTAGTCAGGAAGAATCAATACACAAAGAAGTGAGATACGGAAGTACTAAGGAATGACGAGATACGCCTGAAGTTCTCTAAGGCTATAGAGACAGCAATAAGGAATAGCGCAGTAGGCAGTACAGTTGAAGAGGAATGGACATCTCTAAAAAGGGCCATCACAGAAGTGGGGAAGGAAAACATAGGTACAAAGAAGGTAGCTGCGAAGAAACCATGGGTAACAGAAGAAATACTTCAGTTGATTGATGAAAGGAGGAAGTATGAAAATGTTCCGGGAAACTGAGGAATAGAGAAACACAAGTCGCTGAGGAAAGAAATACATAGGAAGCGCAGGGTAGCTAAGCTGAAATGGCTGCAGGAAAAATGTGAGCCATCGGAAAAGAAATGATTGTCGGAAGAACAAACTCAGCACAGGAAAGACAAAACAACCTTCGGCGACATTAAAAGCAAGGGTGACAACATTAAGAGTGCAACGGGAATTCCACTATTAAATGCAGAGGAGAGAATACATTGAAAGCCTCTATGAGCGGGAAGATTTGTCTCATGTGATACATCTACTTCAACATCTATGTGGTTACTCTGCTATTCACAAGTAAGTGCCTGGCAGAGGGTTCAATGAACCACCTTCAAGCGGTCTCTCTACCATTCCATTGTCGAACGGCGAGGGGGAAAGACGAGCACATAATTCTTCTGACCGAGTCCTGATTTCTCTTATTTTATCATGATGATCGTTTCTCATTACCTAGGTTGGTTCCAACAGAATAATGCAAAACGAGCCGCCCTTCTTTGAACTTTTTTGATGTCAACCGACAGTCCTGCCTGATGTGGATCCCACACTGCACAGAAATACCCCACAATATGGCAGACAAGTGTAGTGTAAGCAGTCTCTTTAGTAGATTCTGTTGCACCTTCTAAGTGTTCTGCAAACGAATCACAGTTTTGATTTGCTCTACCCACAACATTATCAATGTGATCGTTCTAATTTAGGTTAATTGTAATTGTAATCCCTAAGTATTTAGTTGAATTTACAGACTTCATATTTATGTGACTTACTACCTTACCGAAATGTAGCAGATTTCTTTTTCAACATCATCTGCAAATAATCTAAGAGGGCTACTCAGATTGTCTCCTATCTCGTTAATATAGATCAGTAACAACAGAGGGCTTTTAACACTTCCTTAGCGAACGCCGGATATTACTTCTGTTTTACTCGATGACTTTCCGTCTATTGATACGAATTGTCACCTTTTTGACAGGAAATCATGAGTCCAGTCGCACAACTGAGGCGATATTCCATAGGCACACAGTTCGTTTAGATGACGCTTTTGAGGAACGGTGTGGAAAGCCTTCTGGAAATCTAAAAATATGTAATCAATTTGACAGCCCCTGTCGATAGCACTCATTACTTCATGAATATAAAGAGCTAGTTGTGTTTCACAAGATCTATGTTCCTGAATCCGTCATATGTGTTTTCATCGAGATAATTCATAATGTTCGAACACAGTATATGTTCCAAAACCCTACTGCAAATCGATGTTATGGATATGGGTGTGTAATTCAGCCGATTACTCCTACGTGCATTTCTGGGTATTGGTGTGACTTGAGCAATTTTCTAGTCTTTAGGTACGGAACTTTCTGTGTGCGAGCGGCTGTATATAATTGCTAAATATGGAGCTATTGCATCTGCATACTCTGAAAGGAACCTGAGTGGTATACGATCTGGACCTGAGGCCTTGCCTTTATTAAGTAATTTAAGGTACTTTGCTACACCGAGGATGTCTACTTCCATGTTGCTCATCTTCGCAGTCGTTCTTAATTGGAATTCAGTAATATTTACTTCGTCTTCTTCGGCGAAGGTGTTTCGGAAAACCGTGTTTAATACCTCTGCTTTAGTGGCACTATCATCAGTGACGTCACCGTGGTTATCGTGCTGTGAAGGTATCGATTGGGCCTTGCCACTGGTGTGCTTTATATATGACCAGAATCTCTTTGGGTTTTGTGCCAGATTCCGAGTCAGAGGTTCGTTATGGAAATTATTAAAAGGATCTCGCATTGAAGCAGGGGCTATACTTCTAACTTCTGCAAAACTTTGCCAGTCTTGACTACTTTGCTTTCTTTTAAATTTGGCATGCTTTTTTCGTTGCTTCTGCAACAGCGATCTGACCCGTTTAGTGCACCGTGGGGGATCAGTACCATAACTGATTAAATTATGGGGTATGTATCTCTCAACTGCCGTCTATACTATCTCTTTGAAATCATTCCATAGCTTTCCTAAGCTTATATGATCAGACAGGAAGGAGTGTAATGAGTCTCTTAAAAAGGCGTTAAGAGTATTTTTTCAGTTTTTTTTAAATAGTTGTACTTTTCTTTTCTTTTTGATGGTTGTTGGTGTTACGGTAATCAGCTTAGCAGCAACTGCCTTGTGGTCGCTAATCTCTGTATTCGTCATGATACTCCTTATTTGAGCAGGATTATTTGTTGCTAAGAGGTCAAGTATGCTTTCGCAACCATTTACTTTTAGAGTGGGCTTATGAACTAATTGTTGAAAATAATTTTCTGAGAAAGCATTCAGTACTATTTCGGATGACGTTTTATGCCTGTCGTCGGCTTTAAACGTATAATTTTTCCAGTATATCGAGGTTAGGCTGAAGTCACCACCGACTATAATTGTATGTGTGGGGTACCAGATGTAATAACTGCAGAAGTAGTTAGTGTTCGATGACAAAGGGTACTCCGGGGTTGGGGGAATGGGAAGAAGGAAGGCCGTCGGTATTTCCAACGTGACAGGAAGTTTGTGGCTGCTCCTGCAGCTACCAAGCGGCCGTACCGTAAGCCGGCGCGTGGCCTCTGGGGACAGGGAGTTCACGCACCACAGTGAACGTGTTGCCTCTTTAGAAGAACGACTGGATTTTTATTGAATGATCTACATTTACCGCACATAACGTGTATCAGCTTGAGCTGTGAAGGGTAACTTAGTCCCATCCTGATGCATCTTCGTTTCTTCATGAAGTGTATTTGTCTTTGCCAGAAATCTTTGTATCGACACAGTCCTCAGATGTATGGTTATTGTCAAAACACTGGTTGAACTCCTCCTTTTCCACTGTAGAAATTCCATATACTGAACACAGTTAAAAATTACGCCCATCATCTTGGGCAGGTCAGCACAGACTGAGTACTTTTCGCATCATTTTTTTCCCAGACCGCCATCTTGGATTTCGTCATGGGAGGGGTGAGGGGCCCACTGGTTTCGGTGTTGTGACCTAGGTCAGTTGGACTCTGAACCTCATGGTGAACATACCGGATGTAACTACTTTCAATGACAACTCATATTGCTTAAGTAAACAAATACATATTTACGTCCATACTCTCTGGCTGCCCAGCACAGATTGAGTCCTTTTCCTGCCAATTTCCAGATGAGTGAGGGATGGAGAGCAACACACACAAAATGAAGACTTATGTCTATCCTATCTGGCAGCCCGGCACACACAGAGTCTTTTTCCCACTTTTCAGGTGGGGGAGCGGAGAGGAGGGTAAGAGGGTAGGTGTCAGGGTAGGAGAGTGGGGTTAGGTTAATGGAGGTAGCACAATTGACGCATTTTACCACCAAAATTTGAACTTCCCACCATGACATCACTGTGTTGTTGCCACACATTTCGCCACCGTTTTGGATCCGCCGTCATGAATAAATTTGGCAAGAATGCAACTGGCACTGGCTTTCTTTCACTACTAACGTGTATTTCACCTCCCGGTTTTGGTCACAGTGGACCACATTCAATGATAAAAGACCTATAGAACCGGTTACAATACAGTAGCATGCATATCTTACTAAGTATACAGTTGTGTATGCTTCAAATGTGAGTTAGACAAGAAATACGTAACAGTTAATGTAGGTCACAACATTAAATCGTTCAAATGGCTCTGAGCACTATGCGACTTAACTTCTGACGTCATCAGTCGCCTAGAACTTAGAACTAATTAAACTTAACTAACCTAAGGACATCACACACATCCATGCCCGAGGCAGGATTCGAACCTGGGACCGTAGCTGTCGCTCGGCTCCAGACTGCAGTGCCTAGAACCGCATGGCCACTCCAGCCGGCCACAACATTAAAACCACACATATATTCACATGGTCTAAACAGGACTACTCAAATCAGAGGTTGAGTTCACACTGAGGCCGTTATTCACAGTTACAATACAGTTAACTGTAGATTGATTTGGTGTATACTAAAACCTTTGACATGAATAGTCCAGATGGGAGTATGTGCATAGACGTGGTTTTCATGTTTTAACTTACATGTGCTGTATTGTGTGACTGTCTCACATTTAAGGCTTATACAATCGTACGTTTAATAAGCCGGACCTGTTACCTTACTGTAACTGGTTCTATGAGTCTTTTAGCACTGAAGAGGGCCGCACAGTGTCCAAATCTGGAAATGCAACAAATATCATTTGCGACTGACTGTTGTATCCTCTACCCCTTGATTTTACTGGATAGTCATATTTAAGCTACCTCGTAGTGACGTTAGATTTGTGAGTCACTGCTGCTAAATCTCAGTCGCATTTATTTTCGTTATTGCTACTACTTTTACTCGGTATAATTTGCTATTCATGTTCCTTGAAATTTTCTATAACGTTTACAATTACAAATCTTGAGATGTTTGCACAATCAGGACACCTTTTACCATATAATCCCATTGTTGTTCTAACAGACATATCCACTTTTTTGACTATCGAATACGTTCTGTAATTCTGAATAGCTCTATGAACAAGTGGTCTGATGGCTACAACAGCAGAGCACAGACTGACTGGTTTCAAGCGCACTCTTAACCACACCAATAGTTGATGGAAATGTCACTTCCATTTGAAATGGCTCTGAGCACTATGGGACTCAACTGCTGAGGTCATTAGTCCCCTAGAACTTAGAACTAGTTAAACCTAACTAACCTAAGGACATCACAAACAACCATGCCCGAGGCAGGATGCGAACCTGCGACCGTAGCGGTCTTGCTGTTCCAGACTGCAGCGCCTTTAACCGCACGGCCACTTCGGCCGGCTTCCATTTGACAATTGTATTCTGTGCAGCTGCATTACACATTTCAGGAACTACAGTCTTGTAACATGGTTTCTATTTTGCGAAACCTTTATGACCAAGACGATGAATTTCAACTCAGATCTTAATTTTTACTTACTCAAAGAAGCTACAAAGCAGTTACTCTGACAACAATATGAGTACTGATTAGTTACAAATACAGTGGAAGTGCTCTTTGAGTTTAAGACGTCGTCACTTGTGCATGAGCCCAACCCTTTTTTTGCCATGACCAATGCGACTTGTTTTGCAAATTCCGAAAACACCTCTTAGCGTAAGTAATGAAATCATTCTCATAAAGGCTGTTTGCTTACTGAACGTCGCCGAAACAGCAGTACTGACAACAACTACGAAAAAAAAAGAGTCAGGTAAGGCTCGACTTGTGTGACAGTGATCTCACAGAGTTTCATATCTGCCTACTGTTAATTAACTTGTACGTCGAAGAAGTTATGAGATTGTGCCATGTGTCATATTCAGGTAAAATGTTTTAGTTTTAGATTCTCTAGTCAGTCAGACTTTGAACTTGTCTTCGACTTAATACATTACTAGTCCACACTACCAGTTCACTGTGGAGCGCTATTACACTCCTTATTCATCGATCTTCAAGCTAAACGAAGTTACGTAAAAGGAGTGGAGAAGGTATATTGTATCTCGTCGTATTCGCAATGAATGCATACGAACTACCCGTAACAGACGAAAGAATAAAAATCTGCGACATAGTCACAATATAAAAACATGAAGTAAAGAAGTTTTTAATTCAAGAATCACAAATCAGTTGTCGTCGCATTATCGATTTCCGACCATAGTGAACCGCTTATATTACCCTCTGGCTTACAAAAATTGAGACAATTTAAGGTTTATTCTGTTTTAATAATATTTGAAGGTGGCCATTATGAAAAGAAATCGATAGTTTGTGATCACTGAATGGAATTGAAGAAAGTAGGCGTAAGAATCTAAAGCATTGCCAAATTAGTGACGCGTACTTTGGGAATCGGGGTGATTACAAATTCCGTCCTCAGTTTAAGTTCAAATGGTTCAAATGGCTCTGAGCACTATGGGACTTAACTTCTGTGGTCATCAGTCCCCTAGAACTTAGAACTACTTAAACCTAACTAACCTAAGGACATCACACGCATCCATGGCCGATGCAGGATTCGAACCTGCGACCGTAGCGCCTAGAACCGTTCGGCCACCACGGCCGGCTAAGATTAAGTCACGATGCTTTACTAATGTAAGAAACCATGCTATACACTGGTTTCTAATTTCTTTTGATAGCAGTCATGGTTAATCTGTAATCAAATGTAAAAATATTAAGTCAGACACTTTGTTCTATTGCCATTATGGTTAATGTATACTATTGGTTTCATTATTTTTTGTCTGCATTTCACCATCGATTACTGAGCCCCTACAGATAAACACAGCTTTCAGAGGTTTAGAATAGTCATGTAGTCTCTGCACATCAAATGTACTAAGACCGTGAAAAACTAATTATTCCTATCAAAGTCGCGTACACACACCATGTTATGAACTGACTCACTTCATCGACGCAGAGCTTTTTACGTTGTCTAGCATGATAACCGTACTCATACATTCCAATTAAGAAGTATTTGTTGGAATTTATTAATGCTGTAAGCGTATTTATTCTTGTTTGTTGCGATGGCGTTTCCATGTGATTTAACGTGAGAGTCCTAGTAATCATTATTTAACATGAGTAAAAAGTTAAACATTATCTACACCGTTGTTTGCCTATTTTCACGGTTCTCTGTAACAGAGCATACGAATGTTCTGCTCACCTATTTTTATATTTATGCGACCACGGTAAATGTACTTGACGCTGAGTGTTTGCGGATACTGATCTAAAGCCTGAAACACGGCGATACATCGAGGACGGATGCATTTCGAGCTTTTTTCTCAGAAGGTGTCTCCTTCAAGGTAAAGTAATTGTTCTGAGGAATATTAAATTTGGGACCCAACTTTGAAGTTTTCCACATCAAAGGGACTCATGCAGCTTAATCGCAAAGACCAACGAAAAACTCAGCACAACAGTGAACTCTAAATATATCTTCCAATAATTCCAGCCTTGCTTAATTAAAAACTCGTAATTAATGTAGCGAAAGTGTTACGTAAAGCCACGCAGAAGAGGGCAGAAACTTACCTGCTTATCCGGTGTACAAGTTTTAATGAGAACGGTTTTAAAATTCGATCATGTCCCTTACACTAATAGCTAAATTTTCAATTTTTTTAACGAAGAGGCGTGAAGACAAGTGGCCTAGGCAACAACAACGCGAACACAGAAAGTATTCATAATAAAATGATATATCTCTGCTTAAAAAAAGGGAACACAGAAATTATTCATAATACAATGATATATCTCTGTGTAAAACAATCTTATAAATCAAAAGGAAAAGAAAACACAGTGAAACACAGGATAATACATTTGTATTCACGTAAGTGGTTCAGTGCTTCTACGTAATTGGTCGTTTTTGACGTTAGAGCTAGTAACTGTTTGCATTGTTATATACAAATAGGTGCTATAGATGATGCATCACTCAAAACTAAAATGCGATATAACAATGCTAAGACGTGCTGCTTACGCTTCTGGAAAAACTTTTGGTTCGATACGTGTTAAGGGGAGAGAAAGTAATACATGAAGAAGAAAATAGGTCTTCAAGTTTTTTTTTTCTTTTTTTTTTAATTTTCTGGATGTGTACTGCATATTGCGGTATCAGAGGCTCTGATTTTCCTCTTAATATTCTACGTAATTACGCATTTGCTTTACCTATTATGACCTTAAGGTCTCACCGTAATTAGACATGGCAATTTCCACAGTTGGACGAAATGTTGCAATAGTTAACGGGAATGGTGACACTTATAAAGGTATTAGATTCACAACAGTACGGTAATATTAAGAGCGGTAGTTTTACTAGACACAACAGCACTGTTTACATACCTGAAGCCACAGCCTCATTTCAGAAATATCACATGCCACCCTGGAATGATTTACCAGTTTACTGGCAGGAAAAAAATTTCCAAATAATGGGTGCTACCGTTTGGTTAGATACGAGTACAGACTAGAGTCCTTTAAGAATTGACAAAAAAATTGTGGCCTCTTCATAACAGTTTCAGCGGTTGTAGAAGATGAGATTGAATATCGATGACTGTTGTATGAAAAAGATATAGCGCCCCTATGTTAGGGTATCCGTTGACAGGTCTGGTAGTTAGTACAAAAACATAACAGCAAAAAATGAAGACCGATTCAATGAGGTGTACACTCTCTTACATAGCACTGTCAGTCAATCTCCTCTCAGTGCCTGTATCTCATTGAGCATATGTATAAGGCAGGAGGTTGGCAATAAATGCGGGAGCAGTTATTATCGACAACTAGCGAACGTTATAAGATCTGGAAGGAAAATGTGAGTCATAGACTGTATCATTCTAGATGTCATTATCCGCATGACATATGTGTGAAGCAGGTGTGAACGCCTGGATCAGGGTTCCTCCATCCATGTCTTCCATTACACTAATATGAGACTGCATTTACGGTCACAAGGATAGCCCTATCTGGAAGTTGTCTACCCAGAGGTATTTACAAGCACTTGCTTCTTTAATTTCACGCACCCTACGTCCTCAGTTACTTGTTGGATATATCCCATTCTTCGGTTTCCTGGGTCGGTTTTACATTCTAGTACCAAAAGAATTATTCTTTGCTGTCTTAAGAAATGTGCTATCAAACTGTTCTTTCTTCTTGTCAGTATTGTTCATACGTTCCGTTCGTCGCCGGTTCTGATGATAACCTCCTCATTGCTTACCATAAGAATCCTCCTAATTTTCAAAATTCTTTCTTAGCATCAAATCTCAAACGTTTTTCCATGTGTTCCTTTCTTCACCTGTTCTGAAGAAAACTTCATTGTCTATCTTAGCAGTCCTCCTAAGTTACAAATTTCTTCCGTAGCACCAGACCGCAAACGCTTGGATTCTCTTCTGTTCCTGTTTTCTTACTGTCCATGATTCACAACAGTACAATTCTGTGCTCCAAACTTACATTCTAAGAAATTTCTCCCTCAAATTAACGCTTATGTCTGATGCTAGTAGATTTCTTAAGGCCAGGAATGACTTCTTTGCCTGTGCTAGTCTACTTTTTATGTCCTCCTTTCTTCGCCTGTCATGGGTTATTTTGCTTCGAAGGTAGAATTTCTTAACATCGTATACTTCACGATCACCAATCTCGATTTTAAATTTCCCGCTGTTCTTATTTATCCTGTTTCCCACAACTTTTCTCTCTTTCCAGGTTACTGTCAATCCACATTGTGTACAAATTAGACTTTTAATTCCACTGAACCGATCCTGTAAATCTTCTTCCCTTTCGCTGAGAATAACAATGTCATCGGCTAATCGTAACATTGATATCTTTTCACCCTGAATTTTAATCCCTCTCTTATGGTAAGCTTATGTAGACAAATAATTTTGCAATAATGTTCTATGTGACACCAACCAAAACTTACCCTGGACTGTACCGTCACGTTGCGTTACGTTGTATGTAGATGTGTCTATACGTAAATAGTTTTGCACGCTTTTGTCGTCGCTCCTAATATTCGACGAAAAATTTTTACAACGATAAAAAAATCCAAGATACGCTGATGTATAAATGGCAGATTGATAAAAGAAAATAAACTGTTCATTATTTGAAAAGTAATCTCCGTAACTGTTAATGTACTTATCCGACAGTGAGATAAGAAGATCAATGTCTTCATGGAAAAATGCTTGCAGTTTCCTATGGAACCACGATTCCACTTCGGCGTGTATCTATTCTTGCGAAGTAAATCGACGACCGAGAATGTCTTTCTTCAGGGCTGCAAAAATATAAAAGTCTCACTGGGAGAAACTGCCACAGCATAGTCTAAACAACCTTGATGACATGTGAGCCCACCCACTTCCTTCCCAGTGCGGTTTCTATATATTTGGAACAATGTAGAAAGACATTCGTTGATTAGCTTCAGAGTGAAGTTAAAATCTTCTGGGTTGTTAGGTTGGGTCACACTTCTCCTATACAATCGAGGTACTTATCCGACAGTGAGATAAGAAGATCAATGTCTTCATGGAAAAATGCTTGCAGTTTCCTATGGAACCACGATTCCACTTCGGCGTGTATCTATTCTTGCGAAGTAAATCGACGACCGAGAATGTCTTTCTTCAGGGCTGCAAAAATATAAAAGTCTCACTGGGAGAAACTGCCACAGCATAGTCTAAACAACCTTGATGACATGTGAGCCCACCCACTTCCTTCCCAGTGCGGTTTCTATATATTTGGAACAATGTAGAAAGACATTCGTTGATTAGCTTCAGAGTGAAGTTAAAATCTTCTGGGTTGTTAGGTTGGGTCACACTTCTCCTATACAATCGAGGTTTCGACCTCTCTATGAAAGGATTCTGAAGAAGATTCCAGAAGATGGAACGAAACGTCGATCGATAGGAGAAATAAGTCGTAGCCTAACAACCCAGAAAATTTTACCTTCAACAAACGGTCTTGCCAATTGTCTCGTTTTCATTTGACTGTTCCTGCGATAATGCCATAAATGAAGAAGAAGTATTTCAGACATAAATTACAGTAACTGCAGAAGAATAAGATCCACAGTTGAAGACTTCATTGCGACGGAAAGATAATATATCAAGCACTGGATAGGATGCACCGAAAATTTATGCCAGACCAAGACTGATACCTAGTTTACTGCTTCTCAAGAGCAGTTGCCTCAGAATTTTTTAATTTTTTATTAATGTGTTTAATGACACTTTACTATTTATTTAAGATATTTCACTCCATCCTCTCATCTACTACACGTTAATCCCATCAAAATTCGTCGTCATTAGCATTCCGGTATAGAAATCGTCAAGAAGTTTCCTCCTTCGAAAAAGTAGAATTCCTTTTGGCAATTATTTGGTTAAAAGAAGATGCACAGGAAATGACTTTTCTTCTTTTTAAAGCGGCTGGTGGAATTAATAAAGTACTTATACCTGACGTCATGATAATGGCAGTTCTAGGTGGATGTATTTTTTTGTTTTTCAAAAATCTTTATTTCACACATTGTAAAAGTAAATGAGATAGAACGTTCTTCTTTATGAACTTATCTCTTATATTACGATTTTTGATACTAGTGATGCAGTGTCTGAAGTGATCGGCTACACAAACTTATTATATTTGACTGTGAGAAACAAATTAGAATCGGATCTCTTAATACCCGTGTTGTCGATACTACGTGGTCCGATTCTGCTCAGAAAGCTAGTTCTTCCCAAGCGTAAAGCCGTAACTGTACTTATACATGGCACAGAATTTTGTGACATGGGACCTCCTGACTTTAGACTACAGTCTGCTTGGTTTTTCAATTGTTGGGTGCAGCTCTGTCACACTTGACGAGGGAGCGGAAGACGTTATCTATGTTGGTCTAGACTGAAACCAAGTTATTTCTTGGTATTTGGTCGCTGTTGGTTTAGGGAATGGGTTTTTGGTCGCTGTTGGTCTAAGAGAAGGATTTTCTATGAGCGTCCGAGAAATTGTTGCTATGAAGTGTCAGTTGCACGGTTTATCATACCCCTAAGATGCTATTAGTCTGATCCCTGCTGCTCTACAAGGAAGAAGAGCTCTCCAAAACTGTATGTAAATTTAATGGAAACAGTGTCATGAAATAGAAAAATCATCTTAGCAAATAAAAATTATTAGGGGTGAACAGTTAAGCATGAAAGTATGGATACCACATCTCAAACAGATATGTCAATGAAAGGACTCATCTAACTACTAAAGGAAAGTAGCAGTCATTACAACAATAAGGTTTACTGTACGTATGCAGGCTCTCATGGCCGCTGTCACTGAAGTTAAAATCTTCTGCGTTATTAGACCGCGTCATATTTCCTCTAAAATGATCGACGTTTCTAGCCCACTGCTGGCATCTTACTCGGACTCTTCCGGTGTCCACTTCTAGCTGTAGTGGACACCGGAAGATCCTGAGAAAGATCCCAGCAGAGTGGTTGAAAGCCGGCCTCTGTGGCCGACCGGTTCTAGGTGCTTCAGTCCGGAACCGCGCTGCTGCTACGGTCGCAGGTTCGAATCCTGCCTAGGGCATGGATATGTGTGATGTCCTTAGGTTAGTTAGGTTTAAGTAGTTCTAAGTCTAAGGGACTGATGACCTCAGATGTTGTCCCATAGTGCTTAGAGCCATTTGAAAAAAAAAAAATGGGGGGGGGGGGGGGGTGTTGAAACGACGATCATTTTAGAGGAAACATGACGCGGCCTAATAACCCAGAAGATTTTAACTTCAATAAGATTTACTGCAATGAGACATAAAATCACATATTTAAACACTGAATCAAGCTTATAAATATTCAATAAACGGACAAACCATTGTAATTATGAACTATAGCCTTGGCAGAGATTGTTGGACACATGGAAACATTAAAGAGGATGTAGCCAGAATATAGCTAATGACAGCAAAAGTAGTTCGTAATTTGAAGGAAGATCCCCTCAAAAGACGTATGAGCATCAGTACTTCACCAAAGCACACGATTATGATACTAGCTGGCTGTAACTGATACAATTGCGCAAAAGAATTTTGTTACGAGTTAACTAGCTTTGCATCCCCCTGACCTCAGTGACTGCATCGATGGTTCATGCTTAACAGTATTAAATGTTGCAAGTGTGGTTGATGGCTGCGATAACGGCAGCAAATTCTGAGTTCAGCACGGCCTCTGTATTCTATTCTAAGTCGGAGACACCCCCTCTCTGTGGCTACCTAAACCGAAGTGCTTTCTTGATGGCATCGCTGAAGCAAGCGTGTTCTGACGTTCTTCTCCAAAACCAAGACAGGACTCCTCTTGGCGGCCATTTGCAGCAGACTTCGCGAGTTCAGACCAATAACAATCCTACACTGAAGAGCCAAACTGGTACAACTTCCTAATACCATGCACGGCACCCACGAGCACGCAGACGTGCCGCAACACGACGTGTTATGGACTCGACTAAAGTCTGAAGTGGTGCTGGAAGGAAATGACATCAATAATCCGGCAACACGTTGCAAGGCATCCCTGGATGTGCTCAATAACGTTCATGTCTGGGATGTTTGGTGGCCAGCGGAAGCGTTTAAACTTAGAAGAGTGTTCCTGGAGATACTCTGTAGCAATTTTAGACGTTTGGGGTGTCACATTGTCCTGCTGGAATTTTCCAAGTCTGTCGCAACACACAATGGACATGGATGGATGCAGGTGATCAGACAGGTTGCTTATGTACGTAGAGCTTGTGAGAGTCGTGGCTAGATGTATCAAGGGTCCCATATCACTCCAACTGCACATGCTCCACACTATTACAGGGTCTCCACCAACTTGAATAGTCCCCTGCTGACAAGCAGGGTCCGTGGATTCATGAGGCTGTCTTCATACCAGTATACAGCCATCCGATCGATGCAATTTGAAACGAAACTCGTCCGACCAGGCAACATGTTTGTAGTCATCAACAGTCCAATGTCGGCGTTGTCGAGCACAGACGAGACGTAAAGCTTTGTGTCGTGCAGTCATCAATGGTGCACGACTGGGCCTTCGGCTCCGAAAGCCCGTATCGATGATGTTTCGTTGAATGGCTCGCACGCTGACAATTGTTGATGGTCCAGCATTGAAATCTGCAGCAATCTGCAGAAGGATTTCAATTCTGTCACGGTGAACGATTCTCTTTAGTCGTCGTTAGCCCCGTTCATGCAGGCTCTTTTTCCGGTCGCATCAATGTCGGAGATTTGATGTTTTATCGGATTCCTAATAGTCACTGTACGCTCGTGGAATGGTTGTACTGGAAAATTTCCACTTTATCTCTACCTTGGAGATGCTGTGTCCCATGGTCGTGCTCCGACTATAACACCACGTTCCAACTCACTTAAATCTTGATTACCTGCCATTGTAGCAGCAGTAATCGATCTAACAACTGCACCAGGCACTTGTCTTATATACCCGTTGCCGACTGCAGCGCCGTGTTCTGCCTGTTTATGAATCTCTGTATTTGAATACGTAGGCCTGTACAAGTTTCTTTGGCATTTCAGTGTATAAACATGGTTAAAAAAACTCCTACTTACAAAGATTTTGTTATGGTTAACGAATAATGGTGTGGTATAGGAAGGACATCCGAGAATTTCTTACACGACATGACATATTTCCAATCCCTCTCAATCGAATTCCTTATATGTAGACACATGCGGGAATTCATGCCTTCAGTCGAGATACTACTGTGAATCAATTATGGAGTGTCTTACTTTGATTTAAACAAATGCTACTGCAGGGCACAACTACAACAACAGATGATCCCTTGGTCTCAAGCACTGAGTTATGTACCTGACTTTCAGATCTTATTTCGCAAAAAAGGATTCCTTGTAGCATCTCACGCAAAACAGTTTTTATGAAATGCCGGCCATATACCTATGCTGTGCAGGCACGAGACACTGTGACTCCCCGAGTCTTTTCTTGCTCAGAGGCAGATTTCAGCGCTGAAGAAGTTTATGACACCCCAGTTCTTCTAAGTCAATTACCCTGTTATGAGAGAGAAAGAAAAAAATCAATTCTGCGGAAAATATCAAGTCTTCCTCACTGTAATAGGAGGAAAGGAGGTAAAGAGGAATTAGGTAACAGAGAAAGACACTTAAACAACACCTTGTAATTTGCATTCGAACCATCACCACATACACTGATTTCTGTCAACTGATTTGAACTTACAAGAGGCACAACCTTACTTAATTATTTTCCTGATTGTTTTTGACAAAAGTAACAATTTATAGTTCTCCTCCACGGTTTATTGATTCAAATTCAGTTACAGCTCATAACTCTTGTTTTGTCAGGTACAGACAGTCTCCTCTTGTGCACCTGTGACCTCTAGCAAAAGCACTGGCTGGCACTGTACCATCTGAACTAAGTTCAAAACTAGTAATTAGTTGGCCTACAGTAGAAACAGGTTCAGCTTCTGTAACAACCTCCTGCATATCAGTATGCTTCTGAGTTTAGTTCCGGCAAAGCATCTAATTTGTCTTCTCTTTTCATAAACAATACCTTCTTTTGAACTAATGGCTGCCAGTTGTAACTGTCTAAGATTAACTACATCAATCTTTGCTAATCTGCCTATGTCACTACATCTATCAAAGTGCTTTCATCATTAACTTCCGTTGCAAATTTCAGAACTTACCCAAAAAAGTTTTCAAAAAGGAAAGCCTTAGAGAAACCATGAGTATCAGGCTCATTAAGCTTAGTCCTATGCATCCTCCACAAATTAGTAACTATATAAATTTCATGACGCTACACAAGCCCATGTAAAAATTTAAAAGGCCAACCTGTACATAAAAATAAAAAAGTACAGTAGATCTTCAAAAAAGCTCTACAAACTAACTAATTACAAAGACAACGAGTAATACATGTAAGAATCCCTCCAAAATACTCTGTAGAATCTCCAGAGTTAGAATTTTAAGCGAGCAAAACATGACATAAAAACAGAATTCATAAAAATAACACGCCAGAAATCAAATAATCACTACAAGAGATCATTCATCAGAAGCATAACCTCAGTGATCACAGAAATAAAGTCCACACAAAATTTTCTACATTCCAAGCATACATTTGTCATAAATAAGTAACAGAAGAAGGTGAACTGTAGCTAAGTCAATGTATCATCTTTTAATAATCTGAAAGTGGTACCTCAAATTAGAAGCGCTACTACTTCACTGAAGTATACAAGTAAGGGGGGGGGGGGGGGGGGAGTATTCAGCTGTGCAACACAAGTTTCTCTAAAAAAAAAAAAAAAAAAAAAACAATCAAGTAAATTACACCACTGGATATACTATAACAATCAATTGTCGGAGCAGCCCTCAGGAGTTCCAGATAGACCTTTCTCTAGCAGTATGTAAGCCATCCATATCTGTAAGTACATGAATTCCCTCAATTACATTCAATTGATCAGACGCAGGATCATTGAACAAATATCCACAGTTTCAAATACAAGTCTCGTAGAATAATCTACAGTAAATAAAATGATAATTCCTAAAACGGGCTGTCATAGACATTAGGAAGGAAACAAAGGTACAAAGAAGGGCAAAAAGAAAAATTAAAAAAGTAACACAACTAACAGAAGAAATCAGTTGATCGACGAAAGTAGGAAGCACAAAAACATTAAGGGATATTCAAGAATACAGAAATATAAGTCACTTAGTAATGAATTAAATAGAAAGTGCAGGGAAGTTACGGCGAACTTTCTGCATGAAAAATGTGAAGTAATCGACAAAGAAACGACTGTTGGAAAATTTGACTCAGCTTATAGAAAAGACAATATAAACTTCGGTGGAAGTAAAAGCAAGGGTGGTAGCATTGAGAGTACAGTTGGAATCCCAATGTTAAATGACTTGGAGAAAGCGGATGGACCGAAAGAGTTCAGTGCAGGCTTCTGTGAAGGGAGGAATTGTCTGATGACGTGATAGGGAAAAAGCAAGCGTCCATGTAGGAGAAGTAGAGAATCCAGTATTAGAATCTGATTTAAAAGAGCTTTGGAAGGCTTAAGATCGAATAAAGCAGAAGCGATGGACCACACTGACTTCCGGAAAAAATCGTCCATACAATTCTGAGGTATTTGGACACCTGGGTGAAAATTACAAGTTCCATCGGTAATGCTGGAATTCAATACGGTGTTGGCCCACTCTTAGCCTCGATGACTGCTTCCACTCTCGCAGACATACGTTCAATCAGGTGCTTGAAGGTTTCTTGGGGAATGGCAGCCCATTCTTCACGGAGTGCTGCATTGACGAGAGGTATCGATGTCGGTCGGTGAGGCCTGGCACGAAGTCGGGTTTCCAAAATATCCCAAAGGTGCTCTATAGGATTCAGGTCAGGACTGTGCACGCCAGTCCATTTCAGCGATGTTATTGTGATGTAACCATTCCGCCATAGGCCATGGATTATGAACAGGTGCTCGATCGTGTTGAAAGATGCAATCACCATCCCCGAATTGCTCTTCAATAGTGGCAAGCAAAAAGGTGCTTAAAACAGCAATGTAGGCCTGTGCTGTGATAGTGCCACGCAAAACAACAAGGTCTGGTATCCTCCTCCAGGAAAAACACGACCACACCATAACACCAACGCCTCCGAATTTTACTGTCGGCACTGCACACGCTGGTAGATGACGTTCACCGGGAATTCGCCATACTCACACCCTGCCATCGGATCGCCATATTGTATACCGTGATTCGTCACTCCACACAACGTTTTTCCACTGTTCAATCGTCCAATGCTTATGCCCCTTACTCCAAGCGAGGGGTCGTTTGGCATTCACCGGCGTGATGTGTGGCTTATGAGCAGTCGCTCAGCCATGAAATCCAAGTTTTCTCACCTCCCACCTAACTGTCATAGTACTTGCTGTGGATCCTGATGCAGTTAGGAATTCCTGTGTGATGGTCTGGATAGATGTCTGCCTATTACACATTACAAGCCCCTTCATCTGTCAGCGGCCCCTGTCAGTCAACAGACACAGACGGCCTGTACCCTTTGGTGCTGTACGTGTCCCTTCACGATTCCACTTCACTATCACATTGGAAACAGTGGTCCTGGGGATCTTCAGACAGACGAGGTGTGACGCATCTGTGCAGTCTCCTGGCCGGCTTGTGAGCTTCTGCTATTATCTTTGTCGACCCATGGTGGATGACCAGGGTATAAGCTTCATGGCAACCGACATCCTTTACCAGAATTGGAAACCCCCGCCCCCACCTCCCCGTGAGCATGCGACAGGCCATCTTTGAGAGCGCTGAGGCGAAAATGGCACTGGGCCTTCGCGGAACATACAGGCAGGTGGCGCCCTCCTCGGCCTGCCTCCACCGCCAGCACATAACGCGACCACATCACTGACCCGCGCGAGCAATGTCACGACTCGCTGCCGAAACATAGGCACTTCTTCACAGCACATGCGCTTATTCTCGGCCACCTACCACAACTCTGTGGATGTTTATAACTTGCACGATAAATAAATGTTACTCCAGATATAGCTGTGTCACTGACGTCCCTGGACATGAACTCGACCACTCACTCACGTTCTGCGCTATATCTTCTGTTCGCAACGCGACCCCACCATTCCAGATCGCTACAATTCTTTTGAGCGAAACTAGTCTGTGGGAGCAACCGAACGGAAGCAAGCAACACTGAAACATGATCCCCGGTGTATTAAGCTCTGAATGGAAATATTCGATTAATTTACGCAGAGTTAAATTATTATTGCTGATTGCACTCTTTATCACCTGTTACCACAGTTATTGTTATTCCCTGTTTTGCTTTTTATTTAGTGCGAATAAGTAGCTTCCAGTTCAAATTTTCGACAACACTATTTGAATACGCGATTACTTAATCGTGAATTGGATGAAACTGTCGCAGTAGTCAGTAGTGGCCTAGGGACAGACTAAAGAGGTAGGTGACAAATTAAAATCCTAGGAGTGACCAAGGATCAATCTCCTTACCAGTGGATTCATATTCTTGCATTTTAACACTTGTTTATATCATCGTCGTTTATATTTGCCCCTTCGTCTTTCTTACTTTTTTGAGCCACGAGGGCGCATTATTCTTCGATAACAGCAGCGGCGTAACTATGGTGGGACGATCGTGCCATTTCCGCAGAAGATTGGCCAAGAAAAAATAAAATAAAATAAAATGGGAAATAAAAGTGGAAAAATCGGCAGCGTCGGCGTCAAACAAGTCTTTGGCCATATTAAATTGAGGAAAGATTGTTTTGGGAATCATTCTGACGTAAAGCTATGTGAGTTATTTACCTCCTTCACCAGGTCAACCTGTCAGCATTAGAACGGAAAAACTACATGTGAGCAAGACTATGACAAAACCTGCATCAAGAGCGGCGTATGCAATGGTGCGTAAAAAAGAGTGGAAACATACATTAATTTTTGTTTGGAAAGACACTGTAGAAAGGAAGAGGCTAATCAACGAACAGAAAATAACTGAAAACATTTTTTGGTCACAGCACGCTACTGTCATAGAATTTAATGATTTGTTCCTGAAGACGTCCTAGGGAACGCTAAAGAGACCAAATCCAATGCGTTCGGCTAGCTGATGAGAAACCATCAATACACTTAAAGTTTCTTTGACGTTCTAACAAACATAACTCGAAGACCCAAAAATTTAACGAACAAAGTTTAACAGTATCTCGTAAGAAACATACTCTAACAGTTTTAAGATACTAGATACAATAATTTATATAGCATTCAAGACCTGGCAGTCTGACTGTGGACGTTGCAGCTGCATATGGTTTAATATGAACGATGCTCACAGAAGCAAAAATTATGATTAAGGTGTAACATCCCGTCGACAAAAAGTAAGAAGAATTGAGATTATTTTACCTGCAACTTACAGCAGAGCTGATCAGGAGTGGCTCCTCTAAGTGTCACAATCAAACGGAAAGAGCCTATTCATCTCAAAATTGTACCTTAGTTTTCCTGCCATCTGATTATCTACTCCCTGACCAACCTAATAAAGACGCCAGTGTTTCTGGTCTCCAGACAATTTTGTGCTTCATGAATATTGGTACTCACACCGTATCTTCTCTTCAGTAAGTACTTCGTCTGCTGAAAGCTGCAAACTACCGTACTACAAGAATAATAAGAGTTAGTGTGACGAATGTTTGTTGTTTTTCACACAGCATCACAGCAAAATTTCAATCATTTTGAATCAATAAATGAGTCAACTAAATACTTGTACAACCATGTGATTTAAGTAACGTTCTGAAACACATTTACTTCCTCACCTCGTAAACATATTCATAACTGAAATACTGATAAATGGCACCTCCTTACATATTTATTCTGTTTCTACTATAGCCCTCAAGTATTATATCGAAAGAGTGATGGAGTTTAGCGATATATTTTGTTTAATGGGAGTTTAATAATTACTTGCTTCTTCTAAATTCGAAAGATATATTTTCACTGTATTTTATCATAACACAAGTAAATCATAACATTATACAAATATTCCCACTAATTCGCATAATTACCTAATGAATGAGGTAGTTGTTAGCGGGATATTTCATTGTGTTACATTTACCATGTACATAAATGAATTGTATAGGCTATAGCTTGCACTCGTAACATAGGCAGATATATGTATGAATTCCTAAGGAATAAAACTGCTGAGGTCATCGGTCTATAGACTTACACACCACGTGCAGGAATTTTCCAAGTCGTTCTTGTAGATCATTTATGGCGGAAGGTTTCTATACACCACCTACCCTCTTTTAATCACCAACCCTACAAATTGTTATTGTCAGTTCCGTTATCGCCTAATTTGATTGTGGTTGACATGTGTTGTTGACGTGTGACGGAGTTTCCTAGACCTCGTCTCGTCCACTACGCACCTGCTTTTATCAGTTCAGTATAAGATATGTTAGCACGAATATGACAATATTACACAATCTAAGTTCGATGAAATTTTTAGTCAGTGGATGGAGAATGATGTCAATGATATGAAACTAGAAGTAGACGAAGAAGACAACGATTTTTCGATAGCCAGTGATCACAGTTCTGCTAGCAGACAAGAGGACCATTCAGAGGAAGAAATTCAGGACAATGGTGATGAGGACCATTCTGTTTCTTCAATAAAATACTTAGTATTAGTTAAAATTAAATGTGCTCTGCGTGGTGATAAAGAAAGATGTATATCTGAGTACTGAATATAAATTTTGTAGCAGTTCTTTCTCTGTCTATCGAGTTCAGTTTTTATATGCAAGCTTAAACCCCGGAAATTAATTTTATGCGAAAGTTTGCTTTCTACAGAGATACTATAATTTTACAGAATGTAAAACACAGTTCTCTAACAGTTCGTTTCGTATACTGTTGAAAAAGTTTCACAAAAGCACGTGGATTTTGCATGAAACAAAATAGAATACTATTGGTTTTATTTAGTGCAATAAAATCAACAACGAGTATTTAAACAACACATTTATAGTTCTAACCATAAATGTTACAAAAACAGAAATTCAATTTTCAAATGATTTACAGCATAAATTTTGGTTTAAACATAGAGACCACACCTCATAGTAGAGGAAAGTATCTAAATCCGGACCCCGGCCCCAAAGCAGACTCCTAGGGCTCCAGGCTCTGAGTTGTGCTGAACTCTGGTGGAAAACCCTCTAAACATTAGTTTAGGCTTGTGGAACTATGTAGTGAAGCGGTCGCGTCATCTGCTCAAGCTGCGATTTGCTCAGATGACAACACGTGTTTTTCGTGAAATCAAAGTTTCGAGACAGTGCTACTTGTTGCTACTTTTCGTTAGGATACTGGAAGGTGAGTAATAATATCCATACACATTCTTTAATGGGAAGGCTTGGGTATCAAGTTTATATCTAAGTTATGTTATTTTGACTTTTATCTAAAAAGTTATTTTCATTATAAATCCGATAGTATGGGTACCTCACATTGGACCCCCTTCTGGTTCCCAAATCGGACACCTTATTTTGATTTCTGTTCCAGAATGCAAGGGAATGAACTGGTGAAACGAAGCAGAAGGAATGGAGTCCAACCAAAATGAAAGAGGCTATAGATGCTAGCAGAAGTAAAAATATGGGCTGGGAAAAAGCAGGAAAGCAGTATAATGTCCCGAAGACTACGCTAATTAGATTATCTAACATGAAATACGACACTCCAGAGGAAACGGCGAATGTTAAAAGGGGGAGACTTACAGTTTTAGGCTATACCCTTAAGGATGAGCTTGCCAATTATTGTCTTATAACGGAAACTTCGTTTTTCGGGCTTACTCGTAGTGACCTGAGGAGAATGGCTGTTCAGTTGGCAGAAAACAATGACCGAGAATAACCTTTCAATAATGACATCGCTGGAAGAGAGTGGGTTGCACTTTTCTTAAAATGTTGCCATCCTCATTTATCAGAAAGGAATCCTACTGGTACATCTTACAGCAGGGCCTTTGGTTTCACCAAACAAAATACACAGACGCTCTAGAAACTTCTAGAGGAAGTTTAAGGTAAAGGAAACTTCACCACAGACAAAAACTGTAATATAGAATCCAAAGTTCTGAAAGTAATCGGCGTGAAGGGGGAAAAACAAATAACTGCTTTAACGTCAGCACAAAGCGGAGCTTTCATAACTATAGTCTGCTGTATGAATGCTGCTGGTTCATTTGTACCTTCTCTGGTAATTTTTCCGCAAAAAAATATGAGTGACCAACTGAAGATAGGGGCACCATCCAGGCACAATATTTGCAGTGCATCCTTCTGGTTGGATCCAAACCAATCTATTTACTCAATGGTTCCAGCACTTCATTGAGAACACCAATTCTACAAAGGAAAAGGCAGTGCTACTGAATTTGTATGGGCACTTCAGCTAGACACGGAACATTGACTTAATTGATACGGCGAGAGCAAACCATGTTACCATAGTGTCACTGCCTCTTCTAAGCTCGCATAAACTGCAGTAAATTTCAGCTGTTGGATAGGACGTTTATGAGTCCTTTGGAAGTCTATTACAGCAAAGAAGCCAGGCAGTGGCTGAGACAAATCAATAGGCTTTCTGTGCTTATGACATCATGGAGCTATTTGGCAGAGCTTATGTCAAATGTCAAACAGCTCAAATTGTTATCAATGGTTTTAAAGTTACAGGGATATACCCCTTGAGCAAGACGCTGTTCTCACATGCAGAATACATTGACGAAGCAAAGCAAAAACCTATTTTTATGAAACCGCTAAGGTGCAACCGTTGATATCAGACAGTCCATCAACTTGTTTGGCAGGCCAGGCAGAGCCATTCGATCGAAACAAGCCATCGATATCTTCAGCCGCTCAGCCAGAGCCATTCAATCCAAACAAGCCGTCAACATCTTTGACAGATCAAAGGTTGACTCACGAGAGTTTAGCTCGTCTACCAAAAAAAGTCCATTCGACATATTTCTGGTCCCACATATCAAAAAGCGAACCTCTACTAGGGGACAAAAATGTACTTCTACTGTGATCGCTTCCTCGCCCTATAAAAAATAACTGGTTGAAACTCAGAAAGCTAAAGAAGATAAAGGAGCTACTGAGCAAGATAATAGGGAAGATGTGGTGGCGGTCACAGTTCCGTATCAGTCAGGTCTTCAGGAAAAGGAAAAGCACCAGTAAAAACGCGACTTCATTTGAAGAAAGGAGATGGTAAATACAGCAATGAAGATGAAGATGCAAGCATCTCTAGTGGAACATCTGAATTAGAAGTCATTCCAGGAGCTACGCCTTCCCGAGATGATGAAGACACTGAGTGCATCTTCTGTTCCGGGAAGTTTTCAGGGGACACAAAACGAGAGTTATGGGTCATGTGGATGATGTGTAGCTTGTGAGCACATACAGAGTGTGCAGGGGCTGAAAAAGCCAATTACATTTACGGCTTCTGCAGCTAAAGGCAATGTATTCATAAATTGTTCAATTTTTGCTTCATTTTGTAATTTTTCTACTTCAAAATACGTTCTTGGTTTCAGTAAAGTAATACTTCTAACTTTCATTGTGTGTTATTTCACTATGACATCTCCGTGACTCATTTTCATTGCTATTTAAAATATTTTAAAAGGGGATCCGAATTGGGCAACAATTTTCCAAAATGAAAAAATGTAACATTTTTTTTTGAATTTTTTTAGAGGAAGAAAATTATTTCAAACTGCTAAAAATTTCACTTACACAAGTTGACAACTAAATGAAATATATATAGAATGTTCATATAGCGTAAATTTCAGATATTATGTATTAAAAAAATAAAAACAAAATGGGGGTCCACTTTTGGGTACTTTCCTCTATATGTTACACAAAAGTCACCTCGTGAGATAATTGTTAAACTAACATACGCTACGACCAGCACACACACCCATGCCCGAGGAAGGACTCAAGCCTCTGGCGGGAGGGGAGGCAGATATGATCTGGGAGCAGACACCCACGAGCCCAACATATTTCCCTATGTCACAATCAGTGCTGAAAATTTGTCGTCGCAAGTGTTGACGGATGGGCATCAGCGATAATAATTTCAGTGGTGGTCCTGGAGATGTACGTCACAGCACAAAAATAAAATTCTTTTAACCAGAGCCGTTTCGTTCGATACTGCCTGCAGCGAAGTATACGACGATGTCTCAATGGAACAGCAGAGTTTAACGACCTGTCGACGTCGACACCAGTAGGGCCGGAGGACAAGCTGGGATTGCATCAGGGTTACGGAAAGAAATCGGCAATACCCTGTTAAACAAACCATCTGACATTTGCCTGGACCAATTTTGGTCAACCACAGAAAATCAAAATCAGGATTATCAGACGTGGATTTGATATCTGAGTGTAGGAAAATTATATGGCGCAATCTGGAAATAACAACGGAATAGTCAACGTAGAAAGTTAAAGGAACAAGTCTCCGTTAGCAATTACAGAAGAAAATTTTATAATTTATAGAAATCACTATAAGTCAACGAGAAATGAAACTTACAGGATAATCAGAGAAGCTATAGTTCCGTGCTTATGTGAAAACTGGGAAGAGTTTTTACTGAAGTTTTGCACAAAAGCTGTAGCACTGAGGATGTGTGAAAATTGGGAAGGCTGTTCCCTGACATATTACAAACTTGGATAACCAGTATCTTCTGGAAAACGCTAAGAAGATGAGTTAGGAACAGTAGTTCAATTCCAAAATGAAAAATATAAAGCACAGAACGAACCAGTTGAGAGAATACATTACAGAAAGTACAGCAGCTACAGACACTGGACAGTTTGCAAGAGAGCAGAAATACTTTAGGGGAGTAGTGGGTAATGCAGCGTAGTTTTATGAGGTTGAAATGACACTAAAATGTTTGGAGACAAATAGGTGAACCAATATCATTCTGATACTTACGGAACAAATAAACTACAAGATTTCTTACAAACTACAAGAATCGAAATACAGTGTTAGATTTGCAGAAAGGCATTTTCTTTCACAAGAGAACTCTCGTAAGTAGATATTGACTGTCTTTGTAATCATATCAATATTTCAAGCATTTAGCTCTTACTTAAAGTAATACGTAGATTTGGAGTTCAATGTTGGGTAAAATAAACATACTCACCAAGTAATTTTGTCAGTATGTATGGCATGAAAAGAGAACAGGATCTCTTAATGACACGTCCGATCATAGAGAGAACATACATCACTGTGGTATGGTGCATGTTTACATAAAGCCAATGCGGAATAGATGTTTAAGGGCAGTAATTAAATTAGAATGGGACAAATGTGATTCATAATTGTCAGACTTCCGGCTGAAAGCAATGAACATTGAACTAACTTGAAACTATAGCCTGCTTAATATATAAAATAAATAACGAAA
Organism: Schistocerca piceifrons; assembly: GCF_021461385.2. NCBI lineage: Eukaryota > Metazoa > Arthropoda > Insecta > Orthoptera > Acrididae > Schistocerca > Schistocerca piceifrons. The sequence continues at coordinate 606,425,058 of NC_060138.1, forward strand.
TTTCAGAAGGGACTGGCAAGGTAGTGAAGTAAATCCGACGCTAAATGAGTGAAAATAATATGAAAAAACTCTTATTTCCAGGGGAGAAAGAAAGTGTGAACATAAAAAGCGTTACAAGAAAATTGAGAATTTTCATGTTAACATTGTATGAGAGCGAACCAAGTTTAGTGGGAAGTGGAAGCATTTAAAATGTATGTGTTAAAACAAGGTACCGAGTTTGGCACGAGGTTGGAGAAAATTTTGATCATAAGCCTCCCTTAAGATGATCAACAGAACAGGTATTATGTGTCACACACTATTTATTAATTTAGCGATAAGGACTGAGAGAAAAAGATTTATATGTGACTGCCCTTGTAAGAATAAAGGGTTCAATTTCTTGTGTATTAAGGGACGAGGACGGGGCAGAATTAAAACTAAATATTGACAAGCTATAAAAATGAATGGAGATCGCTGTGGTGTCACCGCCAGACACCACAATTGCTAGGTGGCAGCCTTTAAATCGGCCGCGGTCCGCTAGTTACGTCGGACCCGCGTGTCGCCACTATCAGTGATTGCAGACCGAGCGCCGCCACACGGCAGGTCTAGAGAGACGTCCTAGCACTCGCCCCAGTTGTACAGCCGACTTTGCTAGCGATGGTTCACTGACAAATTACGCTCTCATTTGCCGAGACGATAGTTAGCCTAGCCTTCAGCTACGTCATTTGCTACGACCTAGCAAGGCGCCATTATCATTTGCTATTTATCTTGTGATGCATGTACCATCAGACCGATGTTCACCAATTATGGATTAAAGTTAAGTATTCCAGCAGCTACGTACTTATTTTACTAGACTCAACTCCTTTAACTGTTCCAGACCTCACGCCAGCCTGCGTGAGCTTAAACGCGTGCCTTCCGGCTACCTCATAGTGGCTTGGCTGTCTTGCCAAGTCACAACAATCGCCACATGTGTTCTTAATTGTTTTAATCTAAATATTTCACCCTATCGAGACAAACGTAGACAAACCATCGAGACACACTAAAATAGTACGTGAAATAGCAACACCAACCACTGGCAGAAAGCAACTTTCCACCAATCACAACTTCAACGTGCTTGTAACTTCTTTGACGTATTGCTTCTCCATGGATACTTTTGACAAATAAATATTAAATGTACCATCTCTATCGATTTTTGTTAAAAGTGAAATTTTATTCTGATAATAGAAACAGTGATGAAATCTGTAACTATGTACATTTAGTAAATATTTAGTTTGTGATCTTTAAAGACTGTGATAAGCGTGTGTACAGAATAAGCCAACCTGTAATTGTTGGCTGCCATCATGCAGCAATGAATGTGATTACGTTTTCATTTAGAGAAATGTAGTTCCCTTTTGACACATTCTTGAGTTTTGAGCATGTGGAGTCGAACGTAACATCGCTGGTCTCCTCGTAATTCGCCGTTATGCCGAAATTTTAATTTTCAGTAATTATTTATGAAATAGTGCACAGTTACATTATCATGCCACAGGTGTTCTGAAATCTGACAATCACAAATACGTTTTTAAAGAGGTATGAAACCGATGCAAGTAAAAACTCCAGGACCGATTATGTCTTGGCTGAAGGCTTAGGGTATTGTGATTAAGTCTCAGTTTATCCTGGTGTAAAAGTGAAAGATTTTGAACCTTAACAACGTTACTGATTTATGGGGGGTATTACTGAAACTGGGCGTTTATGGTGTCTAATTCATACTGTAAGGGCACATAGTTACAGACGCTTAACGTAGCGAGACTGTTTTTCATGTATAGACACACTAAATTATTTTCGCTTGTACTGGAATACTCTTTAAGACATAAGCTCCAATACCTTTCAACATATAAAGTACTGGGTGCAAAAGTGGATAGACATTATTTCTGCCACCTACGTATAATGCAAACATGTCCTATCAAACACCCACGCAATTACTTTCACGTTTATAGACTAAGTATTAAGGTTTCTGATGTTAAAGACTGAACAACCTTTAAACGCTTATAACGTACAACACTTGTAAAAACATTTTGTGTCCATAACAATAATGATTGTTCCTTCCAAAAGATACTAACTTTACTTAACAAAAGAAGTAATACTTTTCAATAAGATGCTATGAAAGTGGTGGTCATAAGCTTAGGGGCGCGAACAATCGTAATACATTGTTTTTATTATTATTACTGTACAGAGTTACATATTGTTGCACAACCAATTATTTCATTGTAGTCTGAGAAAGAGATCATTCCTGATATGAGGAAAAAGTTAGGTGGAAGTTTATGGTTGTATACAACAAACCAAAGTTCGAGGTAAAGGTAAGGTCGGTAGTGTATATTTCCCACTGTCGAAACATAAATAATTGCGGATACTCGGCAGAACTACAGTAAGGGTAGGGACATATTATAACACTCCACTCTGTTACTGCTCTACCCTAACCTCAAAACTGGAGGCAGTTTGCAAAACAGAATTATTTTGTTATAGCAGTTATGGTATAAAGCAACAGAGCAGTGTTACCCTCTGAGAGGAATTTTGTTATGTTGACCGTGTCGTTCCTAAGAGGTGGCTTATCGGAAATGAAAGTCAAAATTACGTAAAAATTGGAATAGTAACAAACAAAATTTTGCCTAACTATATTGTTTACAGAATAAGGGAAACGGTCGCCAGCCTAATTAGGCAAGAGAATGAATAACGTTCTCGTTTATGAAAGTAGATATAAGTAACTATAACGGACAAACACAACCTAGACTAGGTCACACGCGAGTGCAATGAACTCTGACACACATATGCTTTAAGATTGAAGCTAACAACTGGGACAGCACAAAAACTATTTGCAAAATTATAACACGTACAGAAACACACTATCACTTTCAAGGCTTACACAAACTGAGTGGGCTTTACACTGTTAATATGCACACAAAAGAGACAAACACTTAGTAATCATGAACATATAATTTCCTACTATGCAGTTTTCCACTTTTACTACCATGAGACACAATGTTAACAAAATTGCAAGAAACTGACTCACCTTTTAGAATTTACTACAGATATCAAGGTGATCATAGCTAAGCAAAACTTTAGAAACCTCAGTCTTAAGAACTTTCAATTTTGCAGTTGGCGACAGCACTTTAATAAGCAGTTTTAATAGGAAAATTATTTTCGGCAAACAACATTTACTTTAACTCATTCTATTGCCACATTAACTTTAAATTTCCTTTTACTAAGTTCAAGAGGTTTTAATTAGTATAACATTGGTCATAAAAGTTCTTTCAGTAGGGACACTCGGTGATTACTTTAGTTCAAACGGAAAGGAACCTGAGAGGTGTTATGATGAGGAGAAAAATCAAGGTTGGTACATAAATTCAGATATAAATTACCTTACATTTGCGCACAATAACACCTCCATTAAGCTGATCCTTCACTGTACATCATTATAGTATTACGTTACAGTGATTGCGCAACGTGGTGGCAACTGCCTGTTGGTAGGTGGAACCGCAGACTGAATTGCTGGACTCTGTCATTTCTTGGTGGCGATGATAGATACAAACTCCAGAATAGTTCCAGCTATTTATCCATCCATCCGAGGCCTTGGAAAGAAGCAGGAAAAGCCTCTCTCGGAATCAGCACAATGTGCATCTTTTACATGGCAGAGCACGGACTCGTAGCTCGTCCCCGACTGCTGGCTCGTCCCCGACTCATAGCTCGCCTCCGACTGACTATCAGTTCCACCTTTTCCACCTAGGCCAACCACAATTTGCGCGCGCTACACAGTTCCGTTCCTGAGGGGAACCACCCTACCTCTTATACACCAAACTACTAAGATTCCTAAGTGAGGATCAGCAGTTTACATAACAACAAACAAACGTATTGAATAACACAGAACATTTGCACATATTAACATGTCTACAGAAAATTATTCACACAAAGTTACAATCATATACAGTAAGCTTTCTTCCCTCCAAATGGGTCAAAGCATTTAAACGAGACATATGCTACACAGCATAGAATCAAATCACGACATCAAAGGTTTGACAAAGAAAAGAGTACACAATTTTGTTATCGATTCAAACACATTTACAGACGATCAACAATGTGACATTAAATAAAGCAAAAGCAAAAAAATAAATAAATCCATACAGCATAAGAGCTGTGGTGTTACACATGCCCCATGTTTCGTTGAAGTTTCCTGTAAGGGATACTTCAAGGAAACATCTATAACACCTAAGTGGTGTTGGCTACAGAAAAAAAATTATACCATCCAACTTCAGTTGGGACAAAAAAATTACATATATTACAAATATACAGTATATACACTAAGGAGATTCATACACTTCTTCCAAAAACATTTTCAAAGTAAAGCATTTACAGTAATTTTCATCCACAGACTGATTTAAGGAAACTCATTTTCATCATTACACAAGACACTTTTAAGCATGTTCATTACATACACATACAGTTCAAATAAAAGACAAATAGTACACAAAATAACCTACACATTACTAGGAAAGGTATAGCCTTCAAATAAAATAAAAAAAAATTAAACACATATAGAATAGCACAGAACATTCTAACTCAGCAAAACAGAAATTTATCTTTCAATGTTTTTAAAGAATGTAACTTTCAGAGACACACAAGTATACTCATGATCACAGTATTTTTCACAAGGTGCAGTAGTTAATGTAATGTTCAAAATTTCAGTTTGCATCCACCTATGCACAAATATTTACACAAACAGCTATGAGAACCTTTTCCAACTGACTCTTTAAATACAAAATTAACTTTTCAAGGTTTTTTCAAAATAATTAACTTTAAAGCTGCCCTTCATTGATAGCAGTCCAAAATGTTTGTTGCACATAAACATATTAACCTATTCAGACCCTATCTTTAATCATCACTGCTGTATTTTAAAAACAGACAGTCCAAAACTTTAAGTTATTCCAAAAACCCTAGCATTAAAACAACTACATCCATTTAAATAAGAATCCATATATATTCTATAATAAATTTTCACTGACTTCAGAACAATAGTCAGTTCATAACACATTGACCAATAAACCTAACTAAGGTCACTGCTTGCCTCAGCACTAGCAGTCCATGTTACACATTCTGACCATTATTGGTTTGGCAGTCTTTATCCTTAAACATTTAGGCACAAAAACAAAATTTAGATTAATAACACTAAAGAAAACACATTTTTAAATTGACACACTGCCTCATCCTCTAGGTTTGGCAGTTCATGACCAATTATCAACTCCTTGCCCCACAATGGCAAGTCCTTTGGCTACTGCTCAACACAGCATATTTGGTAGCCCTCAACTTCAGGACCACAGCATTTTTATTGTTTTGTTTTGTTTTGCTGCCCAATAATATATTTTTGAGCAGTTTATAGTCATCATCTCCAAGTTTTTTCCATCATTATGTCATATTTTTTATACAATTGCATTAATGGTACAAAACATAAAACCTGTAACTTTGAAACAGTAATTAGACACTGGCAACAAAACCATTTCTTTTCAAATGACAACATCAGAAAACATATACATTAGTCAAGAAACAATTAAATGTTATACTTGGGGTCAAGTCAGGATTAAGAATTTCTTACTGCTCCTTTACCATTGCTTTTCCACACACAGTTAGGTCATTACATACATCAAGTCCAGGACAATAATTTTATATCCTACTGCAAGTGCTTTTTGGCTTTAGTGGCAATAGATATATACATCTCATATCCATCTTACACATATTGGCCAAGTTCATCTTGTAGTGGGACGAAATTAAGCGTCACCCATCCACCAAAGTCAGCCCAGTTTGCAGGTGACTATTAGTTTAATTTAGTTTTTGTTTATGTGTTTTCTTATTATTTGTAATAAATGTGAATTATCTAAAAGTTTGTATTTTTTTATGTGTTTCATGTACGGAGAGGTCGGCGCAACGAACGGGGACAGCATCTTCGTTGCCGCGACCAGAGAGGAGATTGCTGGCCGCTATACGTCGCGGGTCAACAGCCAAGGAGCAACAGAAGATCCTGGAACCGAGTTGTTGCGTCGTGCTTCTAAAAAAATTAAAAATGAAGTTTTATACTCTTTTTGTACAACAATGACATCATATAGAGCTTAATCTTATTGAAATGTTAGTCACTGTCTGTCAACGCTCAAGTTCACATCTGTATGTGTAGGAAGCTAATAAAATAGTGTATGCTACTAAAGTTGAAACACGTGTCTTGAAGATTTATTTATGAAGAGTTATGTGAACGGATTAATAATATATTTGACAAGATTATTGATTCAGACAGCGTTGGCCGAAACTTTGAATCTAAAAAGTTTATTTAATGTGTGATTCTGATATCGATTAGATCAAGATAACGTGTGTCGATATAATTTTCTGAGGAGAAACAAACGAAATTTAAATTCGAAAAAGTTACGAAAACCAATTGGCCCAAGTGATGTAATTCTTTGCATACGACTCAACTGATGTTTTACAGTTTCGTTCAAGAACCATTCTATGACAATTTAAAAAGAATATAAATCATTTTGAAGTGGGTTGTAACTGACGTAGGTGACGAAGTCTGCACATGGTCATATATCAAACGAAAACCAGGGATACGTCGTTACACCGCACCGTGGCGACCTTAGAAACAGGACTTGTGTGCAACTAAGGCACACAGGTACGAAACAAAGCATCAAGAGTCCTTCGGAAGTCAACGCGAGTTTCTTGGAGCCTTCACCAGCCAGCGGCGACTTCGCGGGTGTGGGCATCTGACGGAGTGCAGCCAAGCAGTACGGTCACGCAGTTGTTCCACCAGAAGGCGCATCTGTTGGGCAGCAGCTGAACGCTGCAAACCTCGACAACCCTTTTTCTCCCTAAACTAATAGGCCCAGTACGTCAGCTGCGGGGCGTTCCTCCGGCTGGTATTAGAGGTGTTGCTGAGGGCTTCGCCTGTCTACGGCGGTGCCGGGCGTGGTTGCAGCTAGCGACGTTTCCGGTGTTCGACTCAGCGTCCTGCCGGTTGCGGAAGCGGGGTCGCAGCATCTCAGCGGCTGCATCGACGGCTGTTACATCTGCAGCCCATAGCAGCACACTAATCATCGAGAACTACAAATTACAATATTAGTGTCCGGTGAGTTTGTTTCAAGTTGGAAGTGGAGTGTTGTACATAGGAAGTGTGCTTTTACAGGATTGTTGATTACAAGTCTGCGTGTGTAAATAGTTAATATCTTACAATAATGTCGGGAAGTGAAATGTCAGACGAAGAGCAATCTATGTCCGATAGGAGCATGAGAGCCCTTTTTAGGGCGATCGCTAAATTAAAACAATCTAACGAGGAATCTACTGCTAGATTAAAAGAGGAACTAAAACAGGAATTAAAACAGTCTAACGAAGAATCTACTGCTAGATTAAAAGAGGAACTAAAACAGGAATTAAAACAGTCTAACGAGGAATCTACCGCTAGATTAAAAGGGGAGCTAGAAAAATCTGCAGACAGGTTACAGGAACGTCTTAATGAAACCAGTCGAGAATTAAGTGATAAAATAGAATCTTCTAAAGTTGAAATGCAGGAAAAATTATTAGGACTTAGTAATAAGATTGCTGATAATTGTAAAAGGTTAGAAAAACATATCCAGGAATCGCGCGAGGAAAAAGCTCGCATGCGAAACGATATTACTGACTTAACCGAGAGACTAGATAGTGTCACTATCTTAGTTGTAAATGAAATACAGAAAAATAACGATATGTTACGAGATGAATTTTCTATGCAAACAGAAACTGTTCGTAGAGAATTATTGGAATCTATTAAAGAGGTCTCTACCAAACCTGTAGAGATTTCTTCAATAGATAATGTAGAATTAGAGACATTAACTCATCAAGTAGAAAAGGACCATACCGAAATCGAAAACATGAAATTTTTAATTACTGAAATATGCAGTAATCTTGAGACTGCCAAAGATAATAACATTGATGAAGGTACAGAGCGTTCACATCGTGAGCACAGTGAAGAATCGATATTAGCTAATCGAGTATCCAATACAGAAATGCGGATACAGGAAATTACTAAACGGTTATCGGAATTAGATAATAACGAGAACATTTCAGGTAGCAGAGGTAATAACATAATCAGAGACAACAGTCGCATCGAATTTGCTAGCTCGGACGACAACAATATGAATAAAGCAATCACGGCAAGCCAATCCGATGCAACTCCGTCTCTGCAATCTAAACAAAATCCGACTATTTCTCTCGCAGAATGTCTGGATGACATAACGACAAATTCAAATGTAGCAAGTCGATTTCCTGTATTTAAACCAGGAGGCGAACTTCGCCCTATAATCTTTATAAAAGCTTTTGAAACATCATTATCTCCTAAATGGAGTAATGAAAAACGCGTTCAATTTGTAATAGGGCATTTAGAAGCAGAAGCTGCGGAAGGGGCAGTACTGCATAGAAATGAATTCAGGGATTGGGATGATTTTGTTAAGCAGTTTAAACAAAATTATTGGTCAAGAGGAAAACAACAACACTTAACTTTAGAGTTGTTAGACCCTCCTCCATATTCTAAACGGTGGAGAGGTTATAGGAATTATTTTGAATGGAATTTACACCGTGCTAAATTAATTGAAAGTCATCTAATGCGAGTCCTAATTAGTGGATTACCGTATTACATAAAGGAAAGAAAAATGTTATTCTACGAATTATACAAAACCTTAATAATGGGGACGAAACAGTTAACACCCGGGGTGTGTGGTTATATTTTAACGACTTGTTGTATTGGAAAGCACAGAGGGAACACCAGAGATGGAAAATCTGCATTCCGAAAACTGTTGTGGACGAGTTAATTACTTATATTCATGAAGGTTACGGGCATTTTGGAATTCATAAATGTATTAAACATCTAATGAAGTATTATTATTTCAAAAATATGTCACGTATTGTGAGAAGTATTATTAGGGCTTGTGAAACCTGTCAAAAGGTTAAAGTTAATAACAAATCCAAGCGTTATAAATTATATGCTGTAATTCCTCGAGGTTTGTGGGATCTACTGTCATTAGATTTTTTCGGCCCTCTGCCTCGGAGTTCAGGAGGATTAACATATGTGTTTGTTGTAATGGAATGTTGGTCCAAACATGTGAAGCTATATACTTTGAAACGAGCGAATACAGCAAGCGTTATACGCTGCCTCACCCGAAATTACTTTGTTAACTGGGGAATTCCTAAACGACTTATGTCTGACAACGGTAGTGCCTTTATTAGTCAAAGATTTCAAGATATGATAAGACAATATGGAATCAAACATATCTTAATTTCGAAATATCACCCTCAAAGTAATTTAGTAGAAAGAGTCATGAAAGAATTAGGACGATTATGTAGAACTTATTGTGCACATAAACATACTCGGTGGGCCAAACTAATGCCTGAATTCGAAAAGATATTAAATGAATTGCCTCACCTAACGACGGGATTATCACCTATAGAAATTTTAGGCAAACGAATTATAGGTGAGCCTTTACTAGCTGCTTTACCTTGGCCACCAGTAAATGAGATCCAACAATGTATCCCAGACGAAAAAGTTTGCGAACAGATTGTAAAAAATGTCGAACGGAGAATTAAAAGTTATAATCAACAGGCTATAGAACCCTCATTTCAGGTAGGAGATCTTGTGTTAGTACGATCTCATCCTAAAAGTTCTAAGATCGATAAGGAATGTAGAAAATTCTTCTTTATCTTTGAAGGTCCATATGTTGTACATAAGATTGTACATCCCAAAGCATTACTTCTTATGGAACCTTCATCAGGTGTAATTAAAGGATTATATAGTGTTGATCAAATGAAACCCTTCATTCCTAAATAAGTTAATATTTAGTATATGTTACACACGGAAGAGCGTTCATAGTTTATTCATGTGAGGTTTTTCGTGATAGTTACGTGTTATTTTAAATAAATGACAGAAAGCTTAAACATGTGTTCTACAATAATCTACTGGTACTTCAAAAAGAGAAAGATAACCAAAAGGGGGATTTATATGGAGGAAATTTTGCTCTTAGGTCTAAAGGAATTTTGCGTATTTTAAATTTACTCGGATAGTAGGAACCAAAGGGGATGGTTAATAGTTTTAGGGACCATGGGCGTCCAGAGCTATATGGCTCACGAGAACATAGCAGAGTGCCTTTAATAGAGGTTTGTAATAGTGTTAATATAGAACACACCAAACGGGGCTCTCTCGCTTGTTTCTCCTAAATAAATGGCCATTACCCAACAAGGTGTCCGAAGGTAAAGAAAGCCGTGCCGAGATTCTAAAGAAAGTTTTGCTTGATTTCTTCTTGACCTCAGGCATAAATAAGGCATTAGGGAAGAGGATGACGTAAAGTAAATAGTACTATTAGTTATTGTGAGAAACTTATTAGTAATATACATTCTTGAAAAGAATAACTCTAGTAAATAAATGAAACTGAAACTAATCTATCACAATTTGAACGCTCTGTCCTAATGTACAACGTTAAAGAACGTACTAAATTAGTATTTATTAGCAACTATTAACTGAAGAGGAGCAATCTCCCTATGTTCGGTTACGAATTACCATAAGAGCACAATTAAGAGTAAATGACAAATAGTCACAACGATATCGTATTAAAAGGATTAAATCTATCTAATAGCAAGGACTCTAGGTTACGTAAAATGTGAGGAAAATGTATTAACAGTTAAATATTGTATATTGAACAGTTTTAATTCCGGTTAAAACCTGACAAACTGAGCTTGTGGGTGGGGTATGTAGTGGGACGAAATTAAGCGTCACCCATCCACCAAAGTCAGCCCAGTTTGCAGGTGACTATAAGTTTAATTTAGTTTTTGTTTATGTGTTTTCTTATTATTTGTAATAAATGTGAATTATCTAAAAGTTTGTATTTTTTTATGTGTTTCATGTACGGAGAGGTCGGCGCAACGAACGGGGACAGCATCTTCGTTGCCGCGACCAGAGAGGAGATTGCTGGCCGCTATACGTCGCGGGTCGACAGCCAAGGAGCAACAGAAGATCCTGGAACCGAGTTGTTGCGTCGTGCTTCTAAAAAAATTAAAAATGAAGTTTTATACTCTTTTTGTACAACAATGACATCATATAGAGCTTAATCTTATTGAAATGTTAGTCACTGTCTGTCAACGCTCAAGTTCACATCTGTATGTGTAGGAAGCTAATAAAATAGTGTATGCTACTAAAGTTGAAACACGTGTCTTGAAGATTTATTTATGAAGAGTTATGTGAACGGATTAATAATATATTTGACAAGATTATTGATTCAGACAGCGTTGGCCGAAACTTTGAATCTAAAAAGTTTATTTAATGTGTGATTCTGATATCGATTAGATCAAGATAACGTGTGTCGATATAATTTTCTGAGGAGAAACAAACGAAATTTAAATTCGAAAAAGTTACGAAAACCAATTGGCCCAAGTGATGTAATTCTTTGCATACGACTCAACTGATGTTTTACAGTTTCGTTCAAGAACCATTCTATGACAATTTAAAAAGAATATAAATCATTTTGAAGTGGGTTGTAACTGACGTAGGTGACGAAGTCTGCACATGGTCATATATCAAACGAAAATCGGTTATAAAAAAACTTACGTCGTTACACTACAATCTCCACAGTTTTTTAACACACAAAGTTTTTCAACATCATATTTATCCCTATTTTCAAAAAAACATTTCCATTTAGTCAAATTATAGTATTCATTTGCCTTGCTTTCAGTATTCTTACCTTATCTCACCCACATTTCTCTTTCCAATTACTTTTCCATTACATTTTTCCTTTACAATACCCACTATACTTTCATTATTCTTAGTCATTTTCTAGTGTACCCATTTTAATTATTCATTTATTTGTCCACAAACAATACACAGTATCTTACATTATTTCCACACTTTTCAGTTTACTCTGATAGAGAAGAAGGAAAGAAGATAGTAAAAGTTCTGAATGATGAAGAGGAAGGTTGACAGCACAAAAAGAAACGGAAGTAGTGCTGGCAACGACTCGGGTACCTAGTGTTCGTCAGACAATTGACAATGCAAAGGGTGCATGTCCCCTGAGGCTTGAACAAACCTCACCTGAGGACATGTATCTTTAAGGAAACCACATATTGCAAACATAAGCCCTTTCTGATCTTTAAATATATTAGGAATAAATTATTATCTTATGGAGTTCCTTGCACTCTCGTTAAGTTACCATAATCATCATTATTCATAAAGTATTCAGGCTTCTCACACTAAATGGCCCTGTCTTCATAATTAGACTGGCAACAGTAAGTATTCAATTGAAATTGAAACAGTTCCTAAGCAGAGTCGTACAGTACATTACAATAAATAAACAACCTCCCCCAAGGTCTCAGGATCAACAAAACAATAATTCACCTTCAGGTAACACTCAGATAGAACAATAATAAAGTCATACATTATATTAAAAGTGTATATACATACATCCCGCCCCCAGTCTCTTTATTAACAAGGCAGTCTTTTATGGTTCATAAAACAGTCACTTAAATCTGGTGGTTTTTTAGGCTTCCTGTTTTCTACTTATTTCACTAAGCTATTCAGATCTTGCCAACGTTTTGTTTCGTCAGGTGGCTTTTTAGTTTTTGGAATTTCAAAGTCTTTTGCAAGATACAACATCTCCTGTCCTGCTATTATTTTATCTGGTGGTTCTTTTTGTTCCTGTAATTCACACCCATTCAAAACATTTGTTAAGGCTTGCCCCAGTATAGTATCATCTGGAGGTTCCTGGAAATTATGCCCTTGTGTTACATTACTGAATAATTCATTCGGTTTTGGCCCATTTTCACTTTCTGTATCTTTCTTTGGAAAAATGTCACTAATTTTTTCGTACCCTCTTTCGGTAAAAGTATATTCACTTTCGTTTACACATGAAAATTCATCTTCACTGGGGTCATCACTACTCTCTTCCTCATCACCAGATTCACATAAGTACTCGACTTTTGAACAATAGGGAAAGTTTGTATATTCATTCTTATCTGTATTCATATACCCTTCATCATCTGAACTATCATTGATCTCATTTTCGTCATCAGATTCGATCAGTAAGGCAACTTTTAAGCAGTGAGGCAGATTATCACTAGATGTTTCAGCCACTTCGTTTTTTAACTCATTTTCTACACAATACACCTCGTTTGGACAGTCAGACACTTCTGTTATATCACTTTGAACGATTTCGGCCTTAACTTCATATTTAGTATAATCGTCATGTACTTCGATAACTTTCATTTCATTTTCCCCTTTTTTATCATTCTCAGGTAATCGTGCGAAATACTTACTAGACCCTTCTGCATTAGAATCATAAAACACTTTTCCATCAACAACAATTTTATCTGCACTGTTTATAATGCAATGTTCACTAACGTCCTCCTTTACATCATTTTCACCTATTTTTAATTGTGCACACGTCTTTTGCGTGGCGTATTCTACCTTCCTCTCCTCTTTATTCATCATAACTTCCCCCACATCTACGTCTTTTACCTCATATACATTATTAACTGTACCAATATTTCCCTCTTTACGTGCCTTTTCTGGCTCCCTTTCATTCTTTAGTAAAGTCTTTTCGCACGATTTCAACATTGAGTTATCCTTATCACATGACATATTAACTTTATTTTCATTTCTACATTCATCTACTACTGAAACCGGCCATCGGAAGTGTCCGATCCCGCCTCTTCTGTTTCTCTCTACGGCAGCCATCTTGTTCTGACGTCTGCCATTTGTGTCTGCTGCCAAGTGCAATGTACGCTGCTCCGGCAACCGCTGGCCCGAGCAAGAACGGTCACGTGACTCCGCACTGGGAACGCCACTATGTATCACTCCGCGCCCGTCTGCTATAGGTGCGCCCTTAACCTTCCTGCCCCGTAGTTTACATTTTTCCTTCTCGAACCTAATATTTGACATCTTTTCTTTGGGCCCAAAACCAGTTTCCGCGTGAATCCGGCCCGTAACACACGCGGTTTTCAGTTTTCCCTTTCGTCTCTAGTTTGGAAATTCCGCGCCATGTATCCTCTGCCGCGCGTCGTATAATTTCCTCTACCTCTCGCACGACCTCTTTGAATCGTGTTTACACGATATCTATCGTTTTCATGTCGTTCAGCTTGGTCATTACTTTCTCGCGAATGATTGTTATTATGAGGACGGGGCTCGCGATTCCTTCGCCAGTGATCTTCATCCTCTACCCTTTCCAAAAACGCGAAAAACTTCTATGTGTACTTCCAACATACCGTTTAGAATCTTCAGGCAGTTTCTGCCAAAGAACCCAAACTGACACCTTTTATTTCAATTTCAACTGAACTTTCACTATCAGTTCTGTCAGGTAATGTACAGGACCGTGCCGCTGGACGTTTTATGTTCACTCTATATTTGTAAAATGCTAACTACTTATAATTTTTTTCCGTCTGTATGTGCAGACTGAACAACGTCCTGTCACGGTCGCCATGTATAACACTCCACTCTGTTACTGCTCTACCCTAACCTCAAAACTGGAGGCAGTTTGCAAAACAGAATTATTTTGTTATAGCAGTTATGGTATAAAGCAACAGAGCAGTGTTACCCTCTGAGAGGAATTTTGTTATGTTGACCGTGCCGTTCCTAACGGAGGTGGCTTATCGGAAATGAAAGTCAAAATTACGTAAAAATTGGAATAGTAACAAACAAAATTTTGCCTAACTATATTGTTTACAGAATAAGGGAAACGGTCGCCAGCCTAATTAGGCAAGAGAAAGAATAACGTTCTCGTTTATGAAAGTAGGTATAAGTAACTATAACGGACAAACACAAACTAGACTAGGTCACACGCGAGTGCAATGAACTCTGACACACATATGCTTTAAGATTGAAGCTAACAACTGGGACAGCACAAAAACTATTTGCAAAATTATAACACGTACAGAAACACACTATCACTTTCAAGGCTTACACAAACTGAGTGGGCTTTACACTGTTAATATGCACACAAAAGAGACAAACACTTAGTAATCATGAACATATAATTTCCTACTATGCAGTTTTCCACTTTTACTACCATGAGACACAATGTTAACAAAATTGCAAGAAACTGACTCACCTTTTAGAATTTACTACAGATATCAAGGTGATCATAGCTAAGCAAAACTTTAGAAACCTCAGTCTTAAGAACTTTCAATTTTGCAGTTGGCGACAGCACTTTAATAAGCAGTTTTAATAGGAAAATTATTTTCGGCAAACAACATTTACTTTAACTCATTCTATTGCCACATTAACTTTAAATTTCCTTTTACTAAGTTCAAGAGGTTTTAATTAGCATAACATTGGTCATAAAAGTTCTTTCAGTAGGGACACTCGGTGATTACTTTAGTTCAAACGGAAAGGAACCTGAAAGGTGTTATGATGAGGAGAAAAATCAAGGTTGGTACATAAATTCAGATATAAATTACCTTATATTTGCGCACAATAACACCTCCATTAAGCTGATCCTTCACTGTACATCATTATATTATTACGTTACAGTGATTGCGCAACGTGGTGGCAACTGCCTGTTGGTAGGTGGAACCGCAGACTGAATTGCTGGACTCTGTCATTTCTTGGTGGCGATGATAGATACAAACTCCAGAATAGTTCCAGCTATTTATCCATCCATCCGAGGCCTTGGAAAGAAGCAGGAAAAGCCTCTCTCGGAATCAGCACAATGTGCATCTTTTACATGGCAGAGCACGGACTCGTAGCTCGTCCCCGACTGCTGGCTCGTCCCCGACTCGTAGCTCGCCTCCGACTGACTATCAGTTCCACCTTTTCCACCTAGGCCAACCACAATTTGCGCGCGCTACACAGTTCCGTTCATGAGGTGAACCACCCTACCTCTTATACACCAAACTACTAAGATTCCTAAGTGAGGATCAGCAGTTTACATAACAACAAACAAACGTATTGAATAACACAGAACATTTGCACATATTAACATGTCTACAGAAAATTATTCACACAAAATTACAATCATATACAGTAAGCTTTCTTCCCTCCAAATGGGTCAAAGCAGTTAAACGAGACATATGCTACACAGCATAGAATCAAATCACGACATCAAAGGTTTGACAAAGAAAAGAGTACACAATTTTGTTATCGATTCAAACACATTTACAGACGATCAACAATGTGACATTAAATAAAGCAAAAGCAAAAAAATAAATAAATCCATACAGCATAAGAGCTGTGGTGTTACAATATCTCAGTCAATTGCACTGAATCATTTATACGTGTGCTTCTTTTGTGGCATTTTCTGTATAGGGTTTTATTGCATTTTTGGCTTGTGAACGTATTGCGAAGATTTTCTGTGACTCTTGTTACTAAAACGGTTAGGTTGAGAAAACAAGTAGAACAACAAGCTAGTCAAAGCTTATTGATACTGAGACTATGCCACGAACAAAGCTCGGATCTGAAAATTTAGTACAATTTACGGATGCCGTAATCGGCGAGAATCCGAAAAGATAAGTGAAATAGGTGCACTATCTTTTGCCAGCGGCAGTACGACGGAAAGTATTAGTGATACTACGTCTACCAAGCAAAGTAATCATAAGGATACGGCTGGATTACCGAATGTTGCTATTGGTCTAACCGTTGCTGATCCTTTCGCTGAGCTCTTCCGTAAATTACAAGACAGAGACCAAGAACGCGAACGGTTACAAGCCAAAAGAGGCAAAGAACGTGTTTGTTTACTGGAGGAACGTGAAAATTATTTCCTTGAGGAAATTAAAGAAGTTGCAGAAGCTTAGTAAAGTTTTCCAGAGCTTGTGCAAATTTTGTCTGCATAGATAACTGCACCACAGACTGAGCAATTAAAGGCAAAGGACAAAGTAGCAGAAATCATCGGAAGGGTTGATAATTTAGCTAATGAAAGTGTAGAACGAGGAGGAAGAAGTTAAAATATGTGATGACAGGTTTAGCCAATGGTCACATGCTGAAGATAACGAAATAGTTTATCACGTTCAAACCGAGACAAAAATGCGAATCCATGCATAACGGGTGAAAACGTAGATCATCACAACGTAAATCTGAGTTGTGCAACATCTGTGTCGGATGACACAGTGTTGAGAAACAAAACTGACGCAACAGTTTGGCAGCGGAATGTTCCAGAGTGTGTAGATACAGATAATTATGCTATGAACGATAGTAGACATAGCGCGATCCTTCGTTCGGCACGCACAGATTTGGTAACGCATGCACTTTCCCGAGAGAACTAAGACAATAAAACGTATGCAGCTATCCGTCCGCGCGGCCAAATGCAGCAGAACGCTTGCTGCCTTCCGTGTGGGCAGATGCAATAAAATACCTGTCGTTCGAATCGTTACAGACACTGTCCGATGCAACACACTTCGGTTGCGGGGCAGTGCCTCCATTATCAGAATTGGCACGGTAAGAAAGTCTGATAAAGAGGACTCAGTTTCAACCATTTGTGGATGACAAGAAATCTGTACATCCTGTAGTTTTCATGTGTAGTTTTAAAAATATCTTACCCAAAACATGGAGTGAGAGGCAACGAATACATTTCATTCTTTCTTGGATCTAGGTAGAACCCGCACTGTGGGCAACGCAAATTTCTGAAGCTTGTGAAACGCAAGAAATGTTTGAAAAGGCATTCTTGACCAAATTTTGGTCAAACTGGCTTCAGGGGCGTTACTTTGAACGATGTATAAATGAGACTCTCTATTGAGATGAGTCAATTTCCAATAGAGATTTATTAGATTGCTGAAGGCAAGACTGACTCGCAGTATATAGGAGTAATTGATAAACGTGTATGAGAGTGACACAGAACAGTTTATGTCTGTGCTCAGCACTATAGACTTAACGCAAGAGGATTTAAAGCACAGTACGAGCACAATTGTGGCAATTCCTCACCATCCAAGCGTGACAAAAGGAACCACTGGCCGTGTAACAACGGTAATGGTAAACGAAAGATGATTACAGTAATAATAATAATGGATCACATAATGGATATAGCAATAATAGCTACAAGCAGTCCTCTAATAGAGAGAGAGGACATGAGGATAGGAATGACTCAAGTTCAAATAAGAATCCAAAATGGAAAAGCGCGAAGCGAGAAGGCTATTCTGCTCCGTGGAGTAGTAATCCAGGACCTATGCAGAGTAATAGTTAACCTTCAAACTTCAATAGTCAGGCTAGTACAAATCGATTAAATCTGCCGACACGTCAATGGAACAACAACAACAATCAAAGTGTGCGAATTGTGGAAATAGCAGATGTGCACCGACCTAGTACTTCTGCTCAGAAAAACTAGAATCTGCCGCAATTTGCTCTCCGTTGTTGGCCGTTCGAAACAGTGAGAGCTAAACATCTCACGAGGTGCTATCAATACCCAACCACAGTTGATTAAATATCACATAAAAGTTGTAATTAATATGGGAGAGAAATGTAAACAAAGCACCTTTCTCATAGTCTGGGGATTCTCGGTTGCTTGTAGATTGAGCTGTGAATTTCTCAGACGGAAATATTGGCCTCTCTCGAGGAGAGATCACTATAATCAACAAGGCAAAATAGTATCACTGGAATTAGTAAGAGCGAAAGAAAAGCTTGGCATATACTATCAAAATTTTAAGCCAGAGGTTGAAAATGACGCTACAGTTGCAAGGTTCTTTTTATTTAACACACGACCGGCTTCGGACTCTTATACGCCATCTTCACGTGTCGTAACTAGGTGCTGTGATTCCGAGAACCGCTATGGACGTTCTTTTTATTTAACACACGACCCGTTTCGGGCTCTTATACGCCCATCTTCAAGTGTCGTGCTGAGTGCTGTGATCCCGAGCGCCGCTATGGACGTGTACAAGCAGCACCAAATTACGACATCTGAAGATGGGTGTGTAAGAGCCCGAAACCGGTCGTGTGTTAAATAAAAAGAACCTTAGACTGTAGCGATATTTTCAGCCTCTGGTATAATGTTCAGCTGCGGATGCTCCTCCGACGGGACTGTTTGTAGCAGAATTTTAAGGTTGTATGTAAGGGGCCTAGTGTATTGCATTTTTGCAACACCAGGGAAAAAGAATTCTACTACTCAGACGATGAAGAAAGCAAGGTGCCCCAGAACGAGGAAGCTATGGCGTTAAAGATTCGTGAAGCAGAAGACCTATCCACCATCCAACAAAATGATTTGAAACACCTTCTGCGTAAATATGTTGATGTGTTTTCTGACAAACTCATCATCGTCAAAAGGGATGAGTAGCAAATTGAAGTGTTCCAACGCGATACATATTATCATGATAATTACCCAGTTCCGTGTGCCAAGAAAGGGGCGGTTACCAAAGAAATATGAAAGATGGTTGATTGGGGTATCACCAAACCTTCAGTCACAAATACGCTGAAGGGCAAAAGACACCGGTACACCTGCCTAATATAGTGTAAATCTCCCGAAAGTACGCAGAAGTGTCGCAGCACTACATGGTATGGACCCAACTAACGTCTGGAGTAGTGCTGGAGATAACTGAGACCATGAATCCTGCAGAGTTGTCCGTAAATCCGGAAGAGTACGCGGCGCTGGAGATCTCTTCTGGACATTACATTGCAAAGCATCCCAGATATGCTCAATAATGTTCATGTCTGGGGCATTTGGTGGCCGGCGGAAGTGTTTAAACTCAGAAGTGAGTTCCTGGAGCACTCCGAAGCAATTCTGGACGTATAGGGCATCACATTGTCCTGCTGGAATTGTCCAAGTCCGTCTGAAAGCACAATCAACATGAATGGATGCAGGTGATCAGACAAGATGCTTACATATGTGTCACCTGCCAGAGGCATATCTAAACATAACAGGGGTCCCATATCACTCCAACTGCACATGCTCCACACCATTACAGAGCCTCTACCAGCTTGAACGCACACCTGCAGGATTGGATGCAAGTGCTGGAGTCTTCATCACAGCACCTGATACAGTGTTTGGCCTGGAATTGCTTGATAAAGTGAGAGTTTACACGAATGATCAGCTAATTGTTGCCACATTCATATGGAAGGATCACCTCGAGATCCCAGAAAAG
The DNA here is from genome assembly GCF_021461385.2 of Schistocerca piceifrons. Taxonomy (NCBI): domain Eukaryota; kingdom Metazoa; phylum Arthropoda; class Insecta; order Orthoptera; family Acrididae; genus Schistocerca; species Schistocerca piceifrons. The sequence continues at coordinate 606,445,107 of NC_060138.1, forward strand.
ATACTATAAAAGCTCGCAGAAGCAGATGTAATGGTTAATCTTGAAAAATCAAAATGCAGCCAACAACAGCTATTGAGGAGTGTTCAAGATCTTGGACAAAGAAACAGTTAAAAGCATTCTTCGGAATTGTGTCGTTCTTCCACTGGTTTTTGTTAGGACAGGTATCAAACTATGAATGTCCGTTGAATTTACTAAAGAAAAACATACGATGGGTATGGTCTGATGAATGCCAACAAACATTTGTTGAGAATAAACAAGCATTTTTGGATTCTAACTTCTTATATCGTCCAAAAATGGCAAATAAATTTTATATGGCGGCAGATGCGGCTTCGTATGAAATAGTATATTGTCTGTTTCAAGTGGAAGAAGCTGGTTGGCAAGTTGTGAACAATCATACTCTGTTAACGAGCAAGAAGTTCTGGCAGTCGTGTGGGCTGTTAGAAAGTTCTACTTATATATTTACAGAAACCAGTCAACGTGTACTGCGACCATCAAGGATTAAGTTTCTTATAAACATGCAGGCTTCTTCACAACAGACTGACACATAGGGTGTTAACCTTACAAGTGTACCAAATACAAATTATGTATGTCAAAGATAGCGATAACATCATAACTGATGGTTTATCACACTTACCACATGGGGTGGATGAACCCACTGAACTTACTGAAAAATCATTGGAATTTAAAGTGTTGTTGGCCAAGCATCAAACATATCGAAAACCATTCTTGCAAATATGTAAGAAGATGAAAGTATTAAAAGATTCGGATGCAGCTTGTAATAAAATAAAGACAATCTTGACACAAAATCTGGTGCATTCCCTGAACCACATGTACCAGTTAGCAAATTCGATCTTGTGTCGTAGGAGAAATCAGGCATAGATGTGTGTTGTGCATATTCACCAGTATCATGTTTAACAAACTTTATCTGCTACGTACATCGGACAAGGGGACATATTGGGTTAAATAAGTGTGTGGCCATAATAAGGAGGCATTGTTATGTCAATAACCTAAAAGGTAAGTGCAAAGAATCGTATGGATGTGCGAGATATGCTAAAAGACGACGGCAAGTAATGCGTAAAATTTAAACGTTTTGCATGCAGTAGTGATGCCCAACCGTTTCAACTCGTATCAGAAGATACAGCAGTGTGTTTACCAACGTCTCGAGGAGGAGTGAAGTATATTTTAGCTGTATATGACATTTTCTCCAAGTATGTAAAGCCGTATAATTTAAAAATATCCACAGCTATAGCAATAATCTGTAAAATAGTACAGAACAATATAGTCATGGTCGAAAAGGCTCAGGCAGTGATATCGGAGAATGCAGCCTACTTTACTGGATATAAACGGAGGAAGTGCCTGAAGGAATTACAGACTAAACAAATACTAACATCACGCTTCCACCCGGAATCCAGCCCTGCGGAAATTTTTTTTAAAGAATTGGACGGGTTTCTAAGCTCGTATATACATAATCAGCATACCAAGTGGGCAGATTGCGTACCATTATTTGAAAGAATCCACAATAATTTACTATTAATGCGTCTGTTTATACCCCAGTTGAAGTGTTAACAGCAAAGAGGAAGAGTATGAGTGTATAAAACCTCTTCCTTGATTACCCAAATGTGACAAAGAAGAGAAATAGACAGAAATTTTGACTATGTTACCTAAGACTGCTAAGGCAGAAAAAACTAATTATGACAAAGGAGTAAATAGTCCAGTATACTTTAACGTAAATGGTCTAGTGTTCATAAGGACTCACGCAGAATCTTGTTCTATAGATAACATAAATAAAAAATGGCATTTACCTCATGGAAGGAGTTACCTACTAACAGATGTGAAAACTAACAAACTGAAGGGATTGTATCCCTCCAAAGATTTGAAAAAATCTGTGAGTAGTAAAAATAAGACAGTTCTTATAAACGTTTTTGTACTTAGCATGTAAGTATTAATGGTCCATCATACCTGAATAATTGCATATGTATTCATGATTTGAGAAAGAAGTTCTAGTAGTCAGAGTAACACTTATAAGAAGGAAGATTTTGTAGTTCTACATGAAGAATGCCTACTTGAACAGACTTATGCAAAAATGCATATTTTTCTTAATTTTTTCTTTCATTTTCTTTTGTTTTGGATTTTTGTTCTTTTTTCTTATGTATATAGTAGTTTTATGTGTATTAACTTCAAATGCCACTTGAGCAAAGATAATTGTAGGATCTACATCAAATGTAAATGGATATCTACTATGCATTTCACATTTTAATCGTGTAGGTTTGCTGTGTAGCATCAGAACATACAACTTCGATGAAGTTTTATCGTTTCCACATTTGGGAATACCCGCTTTGACTTAGTTATGGGACTGCGTGGAATTTGTTCAGAGAACGTACACTGCAGTTCTTAAAACACAACGGTTAAAATAATAAATATTTTTCTAATTTCATTAGCGTAAAGTCAGAATGTAGCATATCTGTGTTCAAAGACATGGAAATTGGGAATGAAATGTATGCTTCAGGTAACATACAGAATGGTAACCAATGTATGACATGTTCTATATACGATGAGTAAATCCTTTAGACAAACTGATGAACAAGTATAAATTTGTATTACAGTGTGCCATCGAGCAAGGATTTCAACTACAAAGCGTGTTAGTGATAAACGTATTGGCTGTCACGATTTGGGTACTGTAAAATAATGTGGCAGTTGGTATTTGGTGGAGAACACAACATTGTTGGATGTCACGATGTCAACACAATCTGTATTCTCGTAAAACAAGACTGAGAAGTGATACAAGCGTGTACATAAGACTATACTACAATAAAAGATAAAACTGTAAGTGTAGTGATGTCTAACCTCCAAAGTGAAGCGAATGTGTGTAGAACTGCAGCTAGTGTACATATGCAATGGTAGTGCTGGCAGGAATGCATAGTACCAGCGAGAAGATGCCAGCAACGGCAATTACTGACTGCAAGAAAGATGCGTTTACGGATGTATATCAACGTGGCGCAAACCGCAGTGGCCTAAATTCATGCAACATTATTGCTGTATGTATGATAGAACTGGTCTTGATGGAACAGTAACGTTATCTCATTATCATGCGTTCTCTCCGTGGCGTGTTCAAAATGGTTCAAATGGCTCTGAGCACTAAGGGACTTAACATCTATGGTAATCAGTCCCCTAGAACTTAGAACTACTTAAACCTAACTAATCTAAGGATATCACACAACACCCGTGGCGCGTAACACCGGACGCACGCAATATCTAATCCCATGTTAATGGTTTTCATGACCTCCCATGGTGGAAAAGAGCCTCAAAGGCAGTTCTAGTCCCACCGTACGAGTCTACAACACGTCGGGGCCAGTATATGAGCAGTCGTCTGACGGGGTCATGGGTTCGATTTACTGTTCCTGCCGGGCGTTCCACCAACCACACTCCGAGAACCATCACGGCGCATGATCCAGACTACAACCACGGCGTCGCCAGCGGCAGCCGTCGTAGAAGATCATCAAGACCGTTGGAGTCACTGCATTGTATATTGTTAGGCATATATTAAACTGAAAGAATGCTGTAAACATTTCGTCGAAAAAAGAAACATTTAACTAAGTGCAAAAAGCACTTGTAAAAATTGACATAAATATGTATAATGTTAATAATGTTGTTGTTTAATGGTTAAATGATCTAATGGACTTCGAGTACGAAGCTGTATGCCTGTATCTTCCTTTTCTTTTTAGCCATTTTTCCCAGAGCACCGCGCCCGAATGACTGGACTTCAACGTTTCCGAATGGCTTACATATTTGTACCTCCTCTTCATAACATGAAGATACTTTACAGCTGCGTAAACTCTTATAATATTGAGGAGCATAGTCAACTGACCTACATGCACTGATTTAACAATTTACCGCCTGTAGTAATGATAATCAGCAAATTGTGAACCTAAATGTAAACAAATATTTAATCGTCTTGAAAGACTTGTGATAGTATTACATAAATTATGTCAGTGAAGTGTGTATTGTGCCCTTGGGGACCATGCCTGCCCCAGTAGAGTGTTTGGTTTTCCTCGCCACGATGGCAGCCATCAGCAGGACAATGCAACGTGTCACTGTAAGTGCGTGGTTCGAAGAGTGTCATCGTGAGTTTGACGCTCTTCCCTGGCCACCAAAGTCCCACAACTTAAGCCCAATCGAAAATGTGCGACAACTTTGATCGGGCTGTTCGCGCCATTCATTCTCAACAGAGAAACCCACCGCAGCTGGCCGCGGCACTGGAGTTGGCATGGCTCCACATACTTCCCGGACCTTCCAGCCGCGCGGTATTAGCCGAGCGGTCGGGGGCGCTGCAGTCGTGCAGTCATGGACTGTGTGGCTGGTCCCGGCGGAGGCTCGAATCCTCCCTCGGGCATGGGTGTGTCTGTTTGTCCTTAGGATAATTTAGATTAAGTAGTGTGTAAGCTTAGGGACTGATGACCTTAGTAGTTAAGTCCGAAAAGATTTTTTTTTTTTAAGGAACCTTCCAGAACCTCATTGACATTCTACCTGCGTCAACTCTCTCCTTGCACTTCTCGCAGCAGGGCGCATTGCACATGACTGTTATTCATGCTTTTGACAGCTGGTGACTTTAAGGGGGGTAGGATGTCAAACGGGACGACTTGGAGCAGCAGAAGCACCAGAGGACATTTTAATTTCCACTGTCTATACTTTTACGAATAAATTCATAAAACTTTGTCAAAATGACCAGAAAGGATTCAGAATTTACACTTATAGCAGTGGAAGTTCAAATATATAAGAAAATATTTTTTGTTTTAACATTTGAAATTTGACCTTTTTTCCCTTACCATTGGCTGCTTTTGTTGCTATAGGTACACTCTCCTTCATAAGTAAGGGAGATTCTTCGATGAATTTTGCACAGCATACAAACCATACTTACAGGTGTATGAAACTCTAGAATTTTCCAAATCTATTGAAAACTGTGGTAAAAATTGAGATAATTAACTATAAAATTTGAGTTTTTTTCTAAACATGAAGTTTAAAATGTAACAGCACCTTCCTTTTTTCATAAATTAAATAATTTCTAGAGTTTTATACACGTGTAAGTATGGTTTGTATGCTATGCAAAATTCATCGAAGAATCTCTCTTACATACGAAGAAACGTGTACCTACAGCAACAAACGCAGCCAATAGTAAGTGAAAAAATGATGAACTTTCACCTGTAAAACAAAATTAATTTTCTTATGTTTTTGAACTTCCACTGCTATGAGTCTGAATCCTGAATCCTTCCTGGTCATTCTGACAAAGTTTTATGAATTTATCCGTAAAGTATAGACAGTGGAATTAAAAAGTCCTGTGGTGTCTCTCCTGCTCCCAGACGGTCCGTTTAACGTCCTACCCCCCTTAATGTGACTGGACGGTGTACCTGGTATTGGCGTTTTCAAGAAATACAACCACAATCAATTCATAGTGTCGCTGATGTCGTGGACAGCTCCGTCCACGGCTTTGAAATTGCAATACCCCGCGACCCTGGAATTTTATTGGTGTAAATCCAAACCGACATTCCAACTAGCCACTGCCCTTACAAATATCCTGTCCGATAATCAAAATATTTTCACCGTTTATTGGCGGTAGATTCAGTTATAATTTCTGTCCTCCGTCCAGCTTTACAAGTGTAGTTTTCAATTTACATTTCCACATCGTAAGTACCCCTGTCACAATTACTATGTTTTATATATAAATTCAATTTGTGTCCTTAGACTAAACATACATTGCACCAGAAGAGCTTTCAAATACCGGGAGAGATAACGAATTTTATTGATAATAATGTATGTTCTAATCCAGTGCAAAATAATTTGCTCTCACAGTGTTAAACAGTTATGTTGATCAAGAACTATACTGCTGCAACTTTTTTTATTTCCTTTATTGAATTTCGCGTCCCTCCGAGGGGGGCGGGCTGGCAGTAGTTTAGTATGCCGCTCTTCAGCCTACAGACTTTGTTTGAATAAGATGAAGAGAATAAATAATAAAAACAGGCGATAAAATCGGAGACTTAAATAGTAACAGGGATAAAAAATTGTGGAACTTAAAACATAGAACAAAGGTGTGATGATGCTAATAAAATACATACGAAGCAGACAGGTAAAATAATAGACAGACAATTAAAAAAAAAACACAGCGACAGTCTGGCTTCTGTTCGCAAAAGACATAAAAGTCACACCCAGCGACAGCATGGTTTCTGTTCGCAACACTAGAAAGACGAATAACACTGAACATTCACTGGAACACTGCACTAAAAAGTTGACAAATGTGACTACCACAGCAGAAAGCAGGAGGGGGCAAACTGGACAGATGATGGAAAAGTAAAGAAAGGGGGGGGGGGGGAAGGAGAGGAATAGCGAAAGGGGGGGGGGGGGAGGGAAAGGAGACGATGGAGAATGAGGACCCATAAGAGGGGCGGGGGGGGGGGGGGGGGGGTGCTGGGCAGACGCAACAGGGAGTGGGGAAGGCAGAGGAGGGGACTGCTGCAACAAAAGTCTGTCTGTTTTATACGCATCGTTAGTTTCACTGATAAACGAATCGGAAAATTCACTGTAGCCGAGGTATTTCATTGGTCTTTTGCTACACACACTGTGCCAAGGTTAGTGTGGTTCCTAAGTATGACCTAAATTGGCAATACCTCCACCGTGTGCGATTTACGAACTCGCTGTCAGAAAGTGTGTGGCCAGCAAGAGAAAGTGAACAGCGACAGTGTGGAGCGGGAGGAGGAAGCAGAGAATTGTAACAGCTTTCAATGTAAACAGGCGTCCGCAGCTGGTCTGACGTGTGCTTTTAAGCTTATGCTTTGAGAGACTGTATATCAGACGTCTGCATCCTGATGGGCCTGTACGGTAGAAGAGTGCACATTTGCGGTGTTTGTAGCGAGCCTGGGCTGCTCACGCTCTTCGTGTAAGAAGGTACTGTCATTGTTGCTGAATTTCATCTTGAATTGTGCTGAGCTACGTTGAGTCCGGCAACAGAATGTATTCCTGCATTAAAGCACACAGAGTGTTTCTTCGGGCGCTGACATTTATGCTTGCTGTTTTCTGAATCTGAGTTGTATTCGTGGTCAGCTATCAGTGAACATGATGTGTGCTGATATTTAAGCCAGTCAGCAGTTGTACTGAAAGGAATAAAAGTGAGATAGTGTTAATACTTTCATCCTTCTTTACCTCCTCTGCATTACTGCAGATGACGTGTCACTGAGCACATTTGTACTGTGCATGCAGTACACGAGAGGTGCCTAGTTGTTTCCACTACCCTATGTGGAATACATAAGTTCTTGTACACTTCACTAACCTGCTGTCTTCATGATGATCATGTCCCCAGCGCAGAAAACAGCACGCAGGTCGTGGATTTTTTTCCTTGAGGCTGATATCAACTTCGCAAGGAACTGCTGCTACGAATAAACTATAACTCATTTGGGATGCCACTCGCGTTTTTATTGATATAGACACGAGAATCTATTCTTGGTTCAAATGGCTCTGAGAACTATGCGACGTAGCTTCTGAGGTCATCAGTCTCCTAGAACTTAGAATTAATTAAACCTAACTAACCTAAGGACATCACACACATCCATGCCCGAGGCAGGATTCGAACCTGCGACCGTAGCGATCGCTCGGTTCCAGACTGTAGCGCCTAGACCCGCACAGCCACTCCGGCCGGCGAAACTATTCTTGATCACAACGTATTGAACATATCTTTCCACAATCATTATATCTGGCTAAAATAACATGAAATACATCCTGCCACTGACAACATGTCTGTCTACTGGAACCGTCAGAACTGGAGAATAAAATTACATGAATCAAATACTACTATTACAGACAACATGTCTGTACCTAGCGACGGTCGGAACTGTAGTAAATAAAATTGGATGAAACAAATACTGCTATAATAGACAACATGTCTGTCTACTGTAACGGTCAGAACTGGAGAGCCGGACTGCCCGTAACACTTCGCGCGTCAAGCCAGCAATGCGTGACCCGAACGCCACCGAAGTGCATCAGCAGTAATATCGTCAGTCTTTTGTTTTAGCAATACTTTGATTTTAATAACTTTGAAATGACTGATTGATAGCTGGCTGTTGAGAGATGTTTATTTAAAAAAAATGAAGTAATTTGGATGGCAGGTTTAATTAATAATAGCAACTAAAGTTTAACGTTTTGGCTACCTACCGCCGAACACAGCAGCCAATCACAGAGCAGCAGCATCATGCAGGCGGTCTTTCTCACGGGAATGGTACCGAATCTAACATCTGTCACCGGTACCTCATCTCTATGCATCTTGCATCTCCACTGCCCTGGTAATAGCTTCCCGGAGCCTAATATGATGGCTCAATAATCCAGAAATATGACAAGTTGAACTGCCTTGATGTGAATAACACTGATTACTGGCTGTTAATTATAGTCTGTTGCAGGCTCGATTCCCTTTACGTTTATTACGTGAAAGAATCGATGTGCTAAATGCCTACCACATGTGGGAAGGAGAGTGAAGCCGGTGAAGCACGCACTGAATAAGGAAGGCTAACGTTGTTTACGTCTTACATTATGATGAATGTACTGTATGCAGCTAAAGTTAGTTGGACGTGCTGCAAGATAGTTTTCCTTATGACAGCTGTAACAGCCGCCAAGCAGTTCCATTTCCTATGTTTGCATAGTAATGTGACAAAGAGAACCATATGATAAAGAGATTCCAGGATAGCTACGGTTTTATGTGTGCACTGGTTTTCAAATTAATTTTTTTCACATAATCATCACTTCCCCGTCTATCTTAAGTGTATATTCCTCAAGGACATTGTGGTTTATATGACACAGTTCGGTATTACTTGTCAGTTTATTAATAGCGACAACATTATTTCCTTCTGAAGATAAGAATTTTTTACTGTTGCGTTACTTGTCAGCCTTTCTTTTTCTTAATATTGCGTCTCCTGAATTCACTCTTACAGCCAAACTTGTTTCAATAACTGGAGGACATTTTGACTAAAGCTGTCTCGATGAGAGGTTATTTGCTAAATTGATTCCTTGAGTGGTTCATGTAAGTGAACGTTCAAGTGTTTTAAGTAATTTTTGCTTGTTCTTAAATTCATATTTCTTGGAGCTGTGAACTCACGTTTGTTAGCTTTGTCATGCTGAATGGGTAATTGTAGTATTTTATTAATCCTCAGCAACTGTCGTATATAACGGAATAATAACAACCAATTGCATAAAGAAAAATTCATTTCCTTACATGTTTCGGGCACTTCTGAAGCAGGGCACCAAGCGCCCGAAACCGGTAAGAAAATTAAATTTCTTTTACGCATGTGGTTGATTATTATTTCGTTATATACGACAGTTGTTGAGGATTGATAAAATACTAAAATTACCCACTTCAGCATGACAAAGCGAACAAACGTGCCCTTCTTCAGAAGTGCCCGAAACGTGTAAGGAAATGAATTTTTCTGTATGCAATTGGTTGCTTATTATTTCGTTAAAAGTGAGTTAGTGTTAAATTTAATGAGAGTTACAAATACTTTCTTATATAAAATGTGCGACGCAAGCTCAATCAATAATCCCACCTCTTTTAAATCTGATGGCCCAGTACTCTGCAACAACCAAAACAAATTTTCTTAACAAACCGTTATCTAACAATATTATCCACAACTCAGATATATTGTCCTCTTCTCACTTAACATTTACCCACTATTTTTCGAACTTTGTTCCTCTAATTACACCTAGAACTCATCATAATAGTTTTGCAGCTAATGCTGAGAGGGTTGCTGTCATAAATGCTTTTTTTTAATTTATCGTGTTCAGAGACATCGCAGAGTATGCATTAGCTCCATGACGTGATGAGACACCTTCGTACGTGGCTTTAGTGCAGTTTTCCGTCCTAAATGTGAAAAAAGTAATGACCTGAGTAACGACGACCAACATAAAGCGTGAAGCAAAGCTTTCCCTTGACACCGAACTCAGATAACCGTAAAGTCCCTACCGCGAGCCATAAGCGTGTTTTACGGTCGCACTTTAACGCAGAAACGACGCTACTCGCTCATCGTTTACTACCAAGTTCTCCATGCACTAGGTTACGAGGAAGCCACGCACTACGATTACCGAGAGAAATTCGGGCTTCCAGTATTAATCTATATGCCAAATGTACGATCCAACACTCAAAAGAACATCTTTCATTTTTGACGTGGCAGTACAACCATTTTCATTCAGTAGCTGTACGTTTACCTTAACCTGTTCTTTATAAAAGTTTTCGGCAGTGATTGCTACTAGTCGCATTTCGTGGCGGTAGAATCGTCTTTTTCCCGCTACTGGTTTCGGGTTGCCTAGCGACTCATCATATGGTGTACAGTTAGTAATAGTTCGTAGCATTCTGGGATCGTTATACACCTGTGTCAAGATAGAACAAAATCGAAAGAATATAATCACTCAATGTGGCGAAGTAACCGTAGCTGTTTACACCATAAAAACACACCCCTAACGTCTGCCTGATGGCGTTGCTCATAATTATTTGATTCGATAACACCACTCGATGTACCCAAATCATTTCAGAGGACATTGTTCGTGGTCGCTAGTTTCTTTCCCCCTTTCTTTTAGAAATCATATCCATTACACTTAAGAAGTGACTTGCCTATTTTTCACTTTTCTTCGCACTCTTCAACGTTGTTGTTTCCACATGATGGAACATAACGGGCTTTGAACACTACAAATGGTTCAAATGGCTCTGAGCACTATGGGAGTTAACTTCTGAGGTAATCAGTCTCCTAGAACCTAGAACTACTTAAACCTAACTAACCTAAGGACATCATACACATCCATGCCCGAGGCAAGATTCGAATCTGCGACCGTGGCGGTCGCGCGGTTCCAGACTGTAGCGCCTTGAACCGATCGTCCACTCCGGCCGGCTTTTAACACTACACTAAATCTTGGAATGATGCTAATACTTCTACCCGATGTCAGCGTCCAGTAACGTAGATGTTTCGGCGCCGTGTTACATGCCAACAGACGCAATATTTTCCTAAACGTTCTGAGATCGCCTTTAGTACCAAGAGCGTAGCGCTTACCGTTAATATAGCAACTAAGAGTAGCTTCACAACTTCATTCTTCCTTTTGTATTATGTAATTACATTAAGCAAATACTGCGAAAGACTGACACAGGAAAAGAATTAGGTTGCCGCTGAATTATGCAGCCAAGAGTAATACGAGAGTTTTTGTGCTGGAGTCCCACGTAGTCCGCCCAAAATCAGTAGTGCGTGGCTGTAAGAATTTTGTAATTGTAAATCTGTTTGGCGCCCGAACTGGAAGACTTTCCCAGAGTGTAGTATAATAGTGAGGGAGACGGTGAAGACAGTGCTGATGTGGAGTTAACGTTTGCTGGTGTTAAACGCAAGGCAAACAAAAGACCGAGCGAGGTGGGGAAGTTGTTAGCACAGTAGCTTTGTATTCGGGAGGACGACGTTTCAAACCCGAGTCCGACCATTCTGATTTAGATTTTCCGTGATTTTCCTAGATCGCTTCAAACAAATGCCGAGATGGTTCCTTTGAAAAGATATGGCCGACTTCCTTCCCCATCCTTCCCTAATCCAATGGGACCAATGACTTCATTGTTAGATTCCCTCTCCCAAATCAACCAACCAACCAGCAAACAAAAGAATGTAACCTCTTAAATTAAGTGAACTCGAAAATAATCTACCGTACTAGACTTTCTACCATTGTGTAGGGATGGAAAACATTTGAATCAGCCACGCATTTTGTGAGTATTATTGCAACCAGCACAAAAAAACGAATACGTTCCTCTGTAAAAGACTGACAGAAAAGTGTGGAATCAGCTACCTCGATCCACATTCCCTTTCTTCAACAAAAAGGGGGTCCACAACTCTTTTGTGAATACGTGCGTAGCGAGCACGGGACCCCGAGCTAATGTGGCCCACCTTCCTTTCCAGGCTGCATACCATCCTATTCCGCATCCTTGCCCATCCCCCATCTTCGCTGCCCCCCCGTCACCTCCGCCTCTGTTTCCTTCCCTTTCTCCCCCTCTGAGAGTATGTTTTGTGCCTACATCCGGAAACGGACGCTCGAAAATGTAACACACTCTTCGCTTTCTGTGCTTGCAAGTCTTCATCCATCCTTTTTCCTTCTCTTTTCCTTACCTCTTCTCTTTACCCTTTCTCCGCTGTGGCGTTTGAGACCTCTCTTCTATCCTTTCCCCTTCTTTGCTTTTCCCTTTCCCTTTTTTCCTCCCTGTGCGTGTCTGAAGGCCGACCCACGCATTTCCATGTGTAGACGGTGACGGGGCAACGCGTAATTCCCCGCCCCGGGTAGACAGGTAGGACACGTACATACCCCCTGGTAACGGCCAGGCCCAGGGAGGAGTGATCACCCGAGCTGATACCTTCCGAAAGTGCCAATTGGTCCCTCCGTCCGTTTCTCGGGAGGTGTGACCTGAGGTGTGAACAATCACCTAAGGTGGGAGTGCCCTCAGAGAGGGCCCCCACAAGGGAGGAGCGCGCCATCGGAGACGCTGGTAATCATGTGGGATACTTCCGCAATGATTTCCTCATCTTCTACTATGTCTGCTCACAAGAGAAAGTTCAGTGAGTCTCAGCCACAGACAGTTCTTCCATCGTTGCCACAGTTCCTTGTTGTTTCTCGGTCTGACGAAGGTCACGACTTCTCCACGGTCAACCCTTTCATTATTCAGGAAGGTGTCGACGCAATTGCAGTTCCTGTAAAGTCTTGTTCCAGATTACGAAATGGCACCTTGTTGTTAGAAACAGTCAGTGCCCTACAGGCACAAAAATTGCTGCGTTCTTCACTGCTACACACCTTCCCTGTCCGGGTGGAAGCGCACCGCACTTTAAATTCCTCATGTGGAGTCGTTTATACACGCTCCCTCGACGGATTGTCTGACGAGGAAGTTCAACACTACCTGTCTGACCAGGGCGTAACGGCTGTGCATCGAGCCATGAAAAGGGTTGACACGAAAATCGTTCCAACCTGTACTGTCTTCTTGACATTTGACAGAGTTCAACTCCCATCGAACATCAAAGCGGGCTATGAGATAATTTCTGTTTGCCCTTACATCCCAAACTCTACACGTTGCTATCGGTGTCAGAGGTTCAGTCATACCAGCCAGTCCTGTTCCAATCCTGCCAAATGTGTTACGTGTGGCAAGGATGCCCATGAGGGTGCTTGTCCACCTCCATCCCCTCGTTGCATCAACTGTATGGGTGACTACGCTGCTTCCTCTCGAGATTGCCCCATCTTTAAAGACGAAAAGCTCATTCAGGGAATCAGAGTGAAGGAAAAAGTATCGACCTTTGTTGCTCGAGAATTATTCGCCAGTCGAAAGCCCACTGTGCCTCAGACAGGTAAGTACAGCACTGTCCTTTCCTCTCCTCGGCAAACAAAGGAGGCGGCCATGCAGACTTGTGATCTCACCTTCAGTGCCACAGTCGTCAGGTCGGCCAGCGCATAGATCGCCTGTTCAACCTCCCCACTTTCGCCTGCCCACTCTAAGGGTCACCCTTCATCGGGTTCTGCTAAATCTCGAGCCCAAAAGTCAGACACCCAGACTTCCAAAAAAGAGCCTACACGTGAAGATTTTTTACGTAACTCAAGTTCACAACCATCAGTTCCTCCTTCATCTAAACATCCTGTTTCCATGAAGGCTAATAAGTAACCCAGTTCCTCTCCTTCTCCGCCACGGCATGTCTCATCTACAGCACCACCTGGCGGTAGCCGCCCTCGGCCGTCTTCTGTGTCGCCGAGGCGCACTGCTGGCAGCCGATCAACCGGCCAATCCCTGGTGGCAGGAGCTGCTCCTGAACAACCTATGGATCAGGATCTTCTGCCTTCGGCTGACTGCCATTCCACGCTGTCAGTCGTAAGCTCTGAGCTGTCATTGAGTTGAGGGCAACCTTGGTCACATTCTTCCATTTTCTGTCCACCCTATGTCCATTATCCATTGGAATATCCGCGGCATTCGAGCCAATCGGGATGAATTGACGATCCTCTTACGATCCTACTCGCCGGTCATCTTCTGTATTCAGGAAACAAAGCTGCGTCCCCACGACCGCTTTGTTTTCCCCCATTTTCAGTCAGTCCGATTTGATCTCCCCTCTGTTGAAGGCACTCCAGCACATGGAGGACTCATGATTCTTCTCCATGATACTCTCCATTATCACCCAATCCCCTTAAACACTTCCTTCCAAGCTGTCGCTGTCCGTCTTTCCCTTTCTGGATACACCTTCTCTCTTTGTACTGTATACATTCCATCGTCCACACCAATGGCACGAGCTGATCTCCTTCATCTTCTTGGTCAGCTTCCACCCCCCTATTTGCTGATTGTGGGACTTCAATGCCCACCACCCGCTTTGGGGATCTCCACATCCTTGTCCGCGTGGCTCACTATTGATAGACGTCTTCCACCAAGCGGATCTTGTTTGCCTCAACACTGGGGACCCTACATTTTTGTCTGCCTCCACGAGAAATTTCTCTCATTTGGACCTTTCTGTCGGTACTGTTCTGCTAGCTCGGCGCTTCGAGTGGTTCGCCCTTGCTGATACACACTCGAGTGACCACTTTCCACGTGTCCTTCGATTGCAGCCACACCTGCCATACATGCGCCCGCGACACTGGAAGTTTGCCCAAGCCGATTGGACACTTTTTTCGTCTCTAGCGACGTTCGATGACCGTCAATTTCCTAGCGTCGACGATGAGGTCGCTCACATTACAGACGTTATTCTTTCAGCTGTGGAACGTTCAATACCTCGCACCTCCGAATTGCCCTGGCGCCCCCCCAGGTCCTTGGTGGAACGAGGCATGCCGTGGCGCAATACGTGAGAGGTGGCGTGCTCCTCGCGTTTTCAGACACCATCCTACATTGGCCAACTGTATCCGCTATAAGCAGTTCCGTGCGCGATGCCGTCGCGTCATCCGCGATAGCAAGAAGGCAAGCTGGGACTTCTTTACTAGCTCATTTAACACCTTCACTCCCACCTCGGAAGTTTGGAGTTGGATTCGACGGTTATCTGGAGCGCCTAGTTTCTCCTCGGTCTCTGGGCTCACTGTCGCGTACGATACATTAGTGGACCCCGTCGCAATTTCTAACTCATTGGGTCAACACTTTGCTGAGATTTCGAGCTCTTCAAATTACCCGCCAGCGTTTCTCCCGAAGAAACGCGCTGCAACCTCTTGCCTTCTCCTCTCAAAATCGCGAAAGCTACAACACTGTTTTCTCCATGCGGGAACTCCAACATGCACTCTCTTCTTCTCGCTATTCCGCCCCAGGACCGGATGGTATCCACATCCAAATGTTGCTGCATTTACCATACCATAGTCTGCGTTACCTCCTTCGCTTTTATAATCGAATTTGGACCGACAGTACTTTTCCCAGATGGCGGCGGGAAGCTATCGTCGTTCCTCTTCCGAAATCTGAAAAGGACAAACATCTCCCCTCTAGCTATCGCCCCATTTCTCTCACGAGTAGTGTATGTAAGGTTTTGGAGCATATGGTGAATTGCCGTTTAGCTTGGTGCCTGGAGTCCCGCAGTCTTTTAACACCTGCCCAATGCGGTTTCCGAAAGCATCGTTCTGCAGTTGACCATCTTGTTGCCCTCTCCACTTATATCATGAACAATTTTCTCCGGAAACGCCAAACGGTAGCAATATTTTTTGATCTGGAGAGAGCATACGATACCTGTTGGAGGACAGGCATCCTCCGCACACTGTTCTCTTGATGCTTTCGAGGTCGGTTGCTCCTTTTCCTTCGCGAATTTATGGCAGAGCGCACATTTAGAGTGCGGGTGAATACTACTCTCTCCCGTAATTTCTCCCAAGAAAACGGGGTACCCCAGGGCTCTGTGCTAAGTGTTGTACTGTTTGCCATTGCCATAAATCCCATTATGGATTGTCTCCTTCCTGATGTCTCGGGCTCCCTCTTTGTGGACGATTTTGCGATCTACTACAGCTCTCAACGGAACAGTCTTCTTGAACGACGTCTTCAAGAATGTCTCGATCGCCACCACCCTTGGAGCATCGAAACCGGCTTCCGCTTTTCTCCCAGTAAGACCGTTTGTGTTAATTTTTGGCGTCATACGGAGTTTCTTCCACCTTCCTTACATCTAGGACCTGTCAACCTTCCGTTTTCTGACGTCACTAAATTCTTGGGTCTTATGTTTGACAGAAAACTGTGCTGGTCCTCCCACGTTTCCCAGCTTTCGGATTGCTGTCTGCGATCCCTCAACACCCTCCGTGTCCTGAATGGTTCCTCCTGGGGAGTGGACCGAGAGGTCCTCCTCCGCCTCTATCGCGCCTTAGTGCGATCGAAATTGGACTATGGAAGCATAGTTTAGTCCTCTGCTCGGCCATCTATTCTTCGTCGTCTCAACTCTATCCACCACTGTGGATTACGTTTAGTGTCTGGAGCTTTTTACACCAGCCCTGTGGAAAGCCATTATGCTGAGACTGCTGAACCTCCGCTGTACAATCTGCGAGCTGTCTTTCTGAGTCGTTATGCCTGCAAATCCGGCTCATGACATTTTTTTCGACGCCTCCTTGGATTTAGGGTACGCAGGCCGCCCTTCCTCCCTACTACCACCGGGAGTCCGCTTCCGTCAACTGCTCCATTCTCTTTCCTTCCGCTTTCCTAAAACTTTCTTGATAACTTGGGGTACAGCACTGCTTTGGCTCCGTCCCCGGACCTGCCTGCTCCGTGACCTTTGTCAGTTTCCCAAGGATGGTACCCAAATGGTTCAAATGGCTCTGAGCACTATGGGACTCAACTGCTGAGGTCATTAGTCCCCTAGAACTTAGAACTAGTTAAACCTAACTAAACCTAACTAACCTAAGGACATCACAAACATCCATGCCCGAGGCAGGATTCGAACCTGCGACCGTAGCGGTCTTGCGGTTCCAGACTGCAGCGCCTTTAACCGCACGGCCACTTCGGCCGGCCAATGGTACCCCTTCAATTGTTTATCGTCGGGCATTTGCTGCTCTATGGGCACAAATGAAGGATGCCACATTTATTTACACTGATGGCTCAAAAACATCGTTAGGTGTTGGGAGTGCCTATATTGTTGGCGACACCCCAAATCACTTTCGGCTTCCCGACCAGTGTTCGGTTTATACTGCGGAGCTTTACGCTGTTCTCCAGGCTGTCCAATAATCCGTCGCCATCAGCGGGTACAGTATGTTATCTGTTCAGATTCTCTCAGCTCTCTCCTCAGTCTCCAAGTTCTCTACCCTGTCGACCCTCTGGTCCACCGGATTCAGGACTGCCTCCACTTGCTCTACTTGGGGGGCGTCTCTGTGGCGTTCCTCTGGCTCCCAAGACACGTTGGTATCTGTGGAAATGAGGCGGCCGATATAGCGGCCAAGGCAGCAGTCTCTCTTCTTCAGCCAGCTACTCGCATGATTCCTTTCGCCGATCCACGAAGTGTTTTATGTCGTCATGTTGCCTTTTTATGGCATGCACATTGGTCGACACTTCCCAATAATCAATTGCGGGACGTGAAAGCTCTTCCCTGTGCTTGGACCTCTTCCTCCCGAACGCGTCGTCAGGAGGAGGTAATTTTAAGTAGACTCCGAATAGCGCACTGTCTTAAGTGGCGATCCTCCCCCACTCTGTCCCCACTGCTCTCAGCTGTGGACGGTAAGACACCTTTTACTTGAGTGCCCCTATTTTACTCCGTTACGCGCCCGTCTAAAGCTGTCGCCTGATATATCTTCCATTTTAGCAGATGACGCGCGCTCAGCCGATCGCGTACTCGAGTTTATTAGTGCCAGTAAGATGACGTCGGTCATTTGAAGCTCTTTTTGGCGACAACCAACCCCATTCTATAGTGGTTTTTAAAGCTTTCCTTCTGTTTTTAGTTTCTCTAATTTTTTGAGCATTGTTCCCATTCCTGCTGGTTTCCAGTTTCGTTTTTTAGTTTTTCCTAAGTCACAGACCGGGCGCTAATGACCGTAGCAGTTTTGCGCTCTAAAACCAAAACAAAACAAAAAAATATCTCCCACTGTCTCCTTTTTCTCTCATTGATTTACAGACATCCCACTCTCACTGTCCCCTCTCTCCTTTTCTGTTGGTTTCCCGCTGCCTCCGTCTCCACCATACTTCATCACATCCAACTTACATTTTCGCTTATACCGACGTGTTTAAAATATCGGTTTAAAATGCGTCCTCCGCTACAACTACGTGTTAAAATCATAGCGTGTAGGCTTTCACGGCCGGCGTCTTCAGTAATTAAAACTTCCGGGCTAAGAGGCCGTGGTCCAATAGTAGAAATACTTCTCCCTGACGTTTCGTTGCCAGCTGAGGTGGCAACGAAACGTCAGGGAGAAGTATTTCTACTATTGGACCACGGCCTCTTAGCCCAGAAGTTTTAATTACTGTACGTGTTAAAAGTTCGCCGATCCGATAGGGCCAGACCCACCACTCCGCATACATTAAGCACATGTATGGTCTCCTCATCCGTAATTTCCATTTCCACTGTCACCTCTCTCTTTTGCTCCAACTGCTTCTACCTCAATCCACCGCTCTCTCTTTACAAGTGCCATTGCCTCCTACTGACCATCTTAGGATATATCCTCTCTCTCTGAGTCCGCTGGTACTGTCTTCATCCATTTATCATTCTCTTTCACTGCCACTTTTTCTCTCCCACCATCTCTCTCCTCTCTCTCACAATGTCACTGTCTCCTCTCCTTTCCACCGTTACCGTCTCTGTGCTGCAGGAGGTTTGAGACAGTTGGCTCCACAGTTTTCTGACAGAATCTGTGGAAGAGGAACATTCTAACCATTTTAGTGCCCCGAGTAGAGAATTTTCCCCCTGATCGCCTTCTCTTCCCTGTCGCAGCAGGGTGCGCTTCTCGTACAAAACGAACTATAGTAGGACAGTAAACTTTTGACGGTTTATTTATATACTTCCACACATTAAAACAGACATCAGCTACAATCTACAGTGTGCTTTAAACTGGTTAATTGCGTTTAACTTCCGTCTGAATATGCTGCCAATTTTAAAAAGTAGACTGCTACACAGCCTTTTAAAATGGTTGTTGAAAGTTATTTCTTCAAACAAAGTGTACGTGTTTACTGTGCAATCAACGGTAACTGATACGGCCCCATCCACAATCATTGCCATATCCTGCCTCTCCCTGACTATCAGATCACAGCTGGTAGCAGAGCGTGGCTACGATTGTGATATTGCTAATTCAGTAACCGTTGGTTCCATTGGAAATCTGTCAATGTTACACGGTATTTGTTTTTGTTATTTGTTTGTTTTAGGTGACCAGTTATAATGGCGGTCAGACAGTGCCCCGGAATCGGCCTGTTGAGGAGGACCAACTCATTTACGAGCTGTCGATAAGGCACCAGCCTCTTGCGGGTAGTGTTCCGGATTTAGCATCCCGTTTGCGTACTACCGTTTTTCAGCCTGTTGGCGTCACGCCGGGTGTTGTGGGTAAGACAGAAGCAGCCATTCATTGAGTTTTTGTTTAAGGACATTAGGGGCCTTGAGGACACCATAGGCTTTTTGGAGGGCACTCAACCTAGTGGCAGTCAGTGAGACAGAGTGCGGGCACAGTTAATACGTTTAACCAACCGGATAGCGGATTTAGGGGCGTTAAGTTTGGAGGATCATCATAAGACGTTAACCGCCGAATTGGGGTCCTTGGTTAATGTATTTCAGTTGAAGTTTACATGTTTGGAACTTGATGGGAAAAGGACTGAGGAGCGGGACTCGCTATTCTCCGGGGGGGAGGGGGGGGGGGGGCGCAGAATCCAGCCCGGGAGTGATGTTCCTGTGTCTTCCGAGAAGTTAGACGCAGTGTTTGCTAAATTGCCTAATCCTTTGAAGAACCTCCTCCGAGACATCACGGCATTAGTTATAGATCGACTCGAGCGAATTGAAGGCTTATTATCGTTCCTCTGGAATTTCGCATTAAGTAGTTTTGTCACTATTGTATCAGTTAGCTAGAGGCGAACTGAGGACCCTCGTATCCCTACTCATGGTAGAGGGTTTTCCTTGAAGCAATTGAGGGAGCTTGTAATTAACGAAAGATTGACCGTGGGGGTTCGCAAGCAGCTCGAGTGTCGCTATATTTGGCAGATTCAACAAGATAAAGACAAATTACATTAATATGTGGACGGAGTGAAGACAGCCTCCTTGGCCTTGTTGGTAGATTTGCCAGAACGAGATTTTTTTTCTATTTTCCTGAGGGGAATGCGGGCGGCGCATAAGTCGCACTTTGTTTTTCGTGATCGTCCATCAACCTGAGAAGAACTTCGTGCCGCGGTTGTAGCGATATCTGCGTTACCCCTCGCTGACGATGCATGCCCTAAGGATAAGGTTCAGCCAGTGGGCATTATCAAGGAAAACTTAGAATTATCTACTGCGGCTGAGACTGCCAAAAGGGAACCGCGGCGTTGTTTCAGGTGTGGTCAGATAGGTCATTTAGTTCGTTCTTGCGTTCAACCGCGCGCGCCCAGAGCCAATAAAAGACGCCGGGCTGGGCAGCGACTTCGGGATCGAGCCGTTAAACACTGGTGTACCCGTGTTGCCGACCCATCATCACCACCTTTTCCTTATATTAGTTCTCGGGTAGGTGGTGAACCTATTTGTGCCCTTTTGGATTCTGGAAGCTCTTTCGTTGTTGAGCTTGGAATGGTTTCTTGATTTTGGTCATCTTGTTAGACTTCGGTAGGTCCCTTCTCGAGTGTAGAGATGTCAGGTTGTCAGTGGCCAGGTGTTTGGTTGGGTCCGAGGGAGTATCTCGGTTTGGGATTTCTCCTGGCCCTTGTCTTAGGCTGTGGTTAAGAAGCTCCCGGTTAATTTGATTTTGCGATGTGATTTTATCGATAAAACTGGTGTTGTTTTGGATTATTTCGGGCACACCTTCTTCTTCAAGTTCGCTTCTGCTCAAAACTTTGGGTTTTGTGAATGTGCTAAACGTACGGTGCATCGAAATGCCGGTATGCTGGCTGCTGTTAATAAGTTGGACCTCACCCATTTGTCATCACAGCAGGCCTCTGAATTAGGCGATTTATTGGGGAGGTTCCCCGAGCTTCTCTGTGATAGACTGGCGGTTACCAATGTTTTTAACTACTACATTCGTCTATCTTACGATATTCCAGTCAGGCAGTCCCCATATCGTCTCTCACAGCCTAAGATGAAGATACTAAGAGCAAAGATATCTAAAATGCTTGAGCAAGGAGTTGTTAGGCCTTCCACATCTGCTTATGCCTCCCCTATTTTCCTTGTTCCCAAGGATAAGGAGCGAGATTTTAGGCCTGTTGTTGACTACCGGTGCCTGAACACCAAGGTTGTCCTTGAATCAGTTCCTCTACCTGATCTTCACAACTCTTTTAGTTGGTTCGCCGGCGCTAATTGGTTTACTGTGCTCGATTTGAATCAAGATTCCATTAGCCAAAGAATGTAAGCGTCTTACTGCTTTTGTACTGATTGGAATCTGTTTGAGTTTAACAGGGTTCCCTTTGGTTTGGCCACTGGCAAGCCGTCCTGACTCGTTTACTGGATAATATTCTTGGAGACTTGAAATTTGTTTGTGTTTATAATTATTTGTACGGCTTAGTAATTTATAGTCCTATCGTTACAGGGACATTTGGATCACATTCAGCAAGTCTTTGCTAGATTGCAAGGAGCCGGTTTAACTGTTACACCCAGTAAGTTGACTTCAGCCAGGAAGCAGGTCACCTAGTATCAGGCCAGAGTATACGCATTGACCAGGAGCGGACTAAGGCATTGAGAGCTCTCCCACCGCTTAGTGATGAACGTCGGATCGCCAGGTTCATAGGTATGGCGAATTTTTTAGGCGTTTTGTCCCTAATTTTGCTCAGCTGGCGGCTCCTTTAAATAGCCCGCGCCGGTAAGGGGTGCATTTTGAATGGGGACCTGCCAAGTAGACGCGTTTGAGCATATTAAGGCAGCTATAGCCAGTCCTCCGGTTCTCGAAGTGCCGGATTTTCAATAAAAAATTCATTGTACAAACAGACGCATCCACTGCGGGAATTTCCGACGTCTTCCTCCAGAAGTTCGAGGGACAAAGGCAGCCGTTAGCGTATGCGTCGCGGGTTAATCAGTGTCGTACTCAGAAATTCTGTTTACGAGTGTGAAGCATTGGCCGTCTTGTTCGCCCTGGAGAAGTATCGCTTTTACCTTGAGCATAGAGTGTTTCAGCTAGAAACCAACAATCAAGAATTAAGCTGGGTATTAGCCACGCCGAGTAAAATTGGCAGTAGCGCCAGGAGGGCAGTACGCATTTGAGAGTTTCAGTTCGAGGTTAAACACATAAAGGGGACTGAGAATGTGCTTGCGGACATCCTCAGCCGTATGTTCACTGAACATCCAATTAGTGAATGCGTCCAAGATACGGAGCAAGGGATCTTATTTGTGTTGTGTTAGGCGAGATCACTCTTTTGTTTGGTGACGTTGCCGACTATCAGAATCAGGACGCCTCTTGGGGACCGGTTAAGGAACGTTTATCGGCTGAGGAACGTTTGGATGGATACGTGAGCAGGAAGAGCATTTTGTGTAAACGGGTGGGACGTGCCAAGCAGTTGAAAATCTGTCTGTCATCCACCCCGGTATGACCGTTATCCTTTACTTTCTCAATTCGCTGATTGGCGGGCCCTTAGGAACCTATAAGACCTTGCAGAAAATTAAGAAACATCTGACTTGGCCATCTATGGACCGAGACGTTAGAGAGATGGTTTCTCGGTATCGGCTATGCCGTGTGGCCAAATCTAAGAACGTTGTTCAGCAGGGTTTCTTGATTTCTGAGCGCGAATCCTGCCCCATGCACAAATTCTATATCGATTATGTGGACCCTTACCTCGAACCAAGAAGGGCCATCGGTAAGTACTGGTTATTATTGACGCGTTTTCGAGGTTTATTCTGAGTCGTAACGTGACTGCTTCTACCACTATCTTGCATTTAACTAACATTTTTAGTGTTTTTGGCCCCCCTAAGCAAATCGTTAGTGATAATGCGCCGGCCTTTCTTTCGGCTCCCTTCAAAGCCTTCAGCTTTCAAAACGGTGTCAAGCAAGTTACTGCCACGCCATACTACCCGCAGGGTTCCATTCGGAGAGGGTCAATCATAATCTCAAATCCGCATTGATTATTTTCCATCAGAAGACGCCCAGTAAGTGGGATTCTAGTCTCCCTTGACTTAGCTTCGCCTTCAATACTGCCAGCCATAAGGCTCTGAAGGCTACTCTGGTCGCCTTGATCTTTGCTTACCCTGTTAATTCCCCCCTTTCGAACTTATGGGGAATTCAAGATCTAATACCTGCGGATATTACCCCGCAGATCGTCAAAGAAAACTGGAATCGTGCCAGGCGCAATATTCTCGGGGCCTAAAACAAACAAGATGAGCATTATAGCCATAATCGATGGGTATTTACGGGTATGCCAGGAGACCAGGTGTATGTCCGTAATTTTCCCCGAAGGGAGGTGCGTTTTGGAAATCTTGGTAAATTCACTCCCTGTTTCCTGGGACCCTGTACTATTATGCGTATTTTGGGCCCAGTTAATCTTCTGGTTAAGGACCACTGCACCGGTAAGCAATACCGGGTCCATCTTAGTCAAGTTTGGTTAGGCTACGAGTTGGGTTACCCCTCGGGTTGGTGTTCAAGGGGGGTGGGCGAAGTTGAGCCGTATGGGACTCACGTTCTTGCTGTTCATAACTTGGTGTCTTGTAATAGCAGTAGTGGCGTCTCGTTTCTTTCTTGTGTTAATGACACCACAGGGTTTGCTAGTATTGTTTATCCAAGACTAGCAACAACATCGGTTATCGATAGCCAGTACTGCGGTACTATCTTTGGTGCCACAGCTAATATTTCCAGGTCGTCGTGTGTGTCAGGCAGGTCGGCTTCGGACAGAGGAGCGTGGAGGTCCGCAGCGCAAGGGCAGGCCGGGACTGCTGGCGGCATGCAGGCACTGTCTAACAAATGGGCTGTAGCCGACGACCGAACCCAGAATGTTTGAAGTTTAGTGAACTTTATCCAGTAGTGAAATCTCTATTGTTTGTGATCTCTCTTTTGTTTGCCTGTTGCTGCTCCTATGGTCGGTAAGACCAACCGCAACAAGTGGAGTCTGCCAGGTTGGCAGACGCTATTACCCGCCTTCTACTGCTTGATGTTAGATTAGATTTAGTGTTATTATTGCTGAAGTGCAACCAGCGGTATCTTACTGCCTAGTGGCCGCTAACGCCCCAGTTACCAGCCTTGGAGATTAGCGTGTACCTTTCCTCTTCTTTCCGATGCTGTCCTGCATTGTGTGTAATTTGACAGCTTCCTTGATTGGGGTATGAATAATTGTTTTCCTTGTCTACTTGGGTTATAGTGGATACTTCTACTATTTGGTGTTTTAAACAACGGATTCTGGAGACGCAGTGCGGTCTGTCACTTCGCTCTTGCCTGAATTATTCCGTCACTGTACTGGCTATCTGGCGTTAGGTGGATTTGCTAAGAAAGTTGATCAATGTTTAAACCATCTCTAGTCTGAGTTGCCCTCCTTAGGTGAACATTACTCTTGGCTGCCTGTCTCACCGCTTACACAGCTGTAGTCACCTTCCTCAGGTCGATCCAGGGAGCACTGTCTGTCGATCACTCCATCTTACTTAGTCAAGTGGTTTTAATTGTTTAAAATTTACCGTAATGTTATAATGTAGAATTGCCTTCTTCACTTGTCATTCAGGCCTTCAGCCGTTAATTGTTTGTAACACTGCTTTTGGCTTTCAGACGACAAATAATTTGCAATTCTGCTCTAATAAGGCCTTCAGCCGTCACCTTAGCATGTTGCAGTTTGTTAAGATTGTTTAAAAAGGTTTTAGTAGTTTTTTTTAACATGTAAATCCCTCTTTACTTGTAATTCAGGCGTTCAGCCGTTGAGTAGCCTGAAATTGCTTGTGACCTACAGGCGACGAATAATTTTGAAATTTTTCTTAATCTGGCGTTCAGCCATTGATTGTGTGTAACACTGCTTGTGACCTTCAGGTGACAAATAATTATGCAAATTCCTTCTTAATAAGGCCTTCAGCTGTTACTATAACTTGTTACAGTTTTTCATTGCATTTCTTAATGTGTAACCGCCTTCGTCATTTGTAATTCAGGCCTTCAGCTGTTGAGTATTCTAAAGTTGCTTGTGGCCATCAGCAGATCAAAATAATTTTTTTTTTCTTTCTTAGTAAGGCCTTCAGCCGTCAGTGTAGTAAAATCTTTTAAAAATTGTTGAAAGTTTTTTCTTCAAATAAAGTGTATGTGTTTACTGTGCAACCAACAGTAACTGATTAGGCCCCGACCACACCTTCTCCCACTTTTCAGTTACCTTTTCTTGATCAAAGATTCTAAAGCCTACTCCTAATCCCTTGTCACTGAATTAGGATTCTAATATCCCTACGACTCAGAAACCATCTTCAAAACGGATTCTAGCTGTTTCAAGGAATACCGTAAATTTTCTGCCTTCAGCAGATGTACCAATTTTCCTGAGCTATTCGTATAATCAAACTATACGTCAGCAGTATAGATTCGTCTATTCCTTTCCGTGTTTTTCAGCCCAGCGGGAAAATCAGCAGTTGCAGCTGCAGAGAGCTCTGCCTGCTCATCACTTTGCATGTGATGTGTTTGCTTTATGTCATTAAATTTCTGTTTTCTAAATAAGAAAGTTAGTTTATCAAATAACTGCAAGTACCTGGGATTTTTACGCAGTATGATGCCCACGCCAGAAACTTATCACAACTTAATAAACTTGTAGAGTACACCAGATGCGGATTTACGTTATTTCTAAGACACACAAAGGAAACTAATCTTATTCTTTCTTCCTACTCATTTAAAAATTGTAGCGAGATAGTATTATCATATCACTTCATGTGTCTACAATTTATTTAGATGAAGGCATATTTCAGGATACTTACATAAAAACTTAATGTATAAAGAAAGCAGAAGGCTTACAACTAGCCTGTGACAATTTATTTCTATCAGAGCTGCGATGTTCACCAAAGGTTTCAACATTGCTACTCCATTCGCCGCAAGCCAACAGCGTAAACATTATGTTTGGAATGGTATCAGGGTATCTGTTGTGCAACAGAATAGATAGCTCCGGTTTTGTAGCAAACACTGTACGAAAATGGCATGGTAAGAAAATATTGCTTCTTGTTAATCTTAAAATGGATTTCAAATATCTCAAGTATTTCTGTACGAGAACTTTCATGTTTAATTGAACTACTGCATCACCTGGTATCCCACTGTACAATTCCTTCGCTACATTTGATGAGTACTGGTTCATTTGATGCTCAATTTATTTTGGCAAAGGAAAAGTTAAAAAAACGAAAAGAAGAGAAAGAAATACGCTTCGAACATAGCGTTGATTGTAGTTGACTGGGCTTCTCGAGCTGAAATACCAGAAGACGACTGGTAATTGAGTTCAAACTTTATGGGTTGTTTTTAATGTCAGCAAATATTATGTGAAAAAAAAATCAAAGTGATTGTCTAGCAACAACCTTGCACCCAAAATTCTATAAACTATATACAGGTAAATCGAAAACTTTGCTCAGTCCAAATATTTAGGGGAAACGTTCAGGAAAATTGCTCAGAAACGGTTAGTTACGAAATTCGATACCACAGAATGGAAACAGCCTTCATCCTTATAAAAGGTGTGTATAAAACAAAACAAATTAAAAACTAAAATCCGTCCGAACAGGCCATGAAGGCACCGACTGGCAACCGCGTCGTCATCAGCTCACAGGAGTCATTGGATGCTGATATGGAGGGCCAAGTGGTCAGCACACCGCTCTCCCCGTCAGTATGTCAGTTTCCGAGACCGGAGCCGCTACTTCTCAATCAAGTAGCTCCTCAGTTTGCCTCCCAAGGGCTGAGTGCATCCTAGTTGCCAACAACGCTAGGCAGATCGGATGGCCAACCATCCAGGTGCTACCCCTGCCCGAGAGCGCTTAACTTCGGTGATCTGACAGGAACCCATGTTACCACTGCGGCAAGGCCGTTGGTGGATCAATAAAGCAAAATAAATCTGAAAATACGCAAAACTGAGACACTACAACACAATCGTCAACCAGGTTTTCTTTATGGAGCCCAAATACTGATTTTAAACAGAGATTGACAAAGTGCAGAAGAGAGGAAGAAGAGTAATCAGGAAATCTTTAGGTGCAACTTATGCTGAAGACGGAACATACAGACAAAGATGAAGTAAATAAATTGTAACGTATGCCACCATTTATTCAGACACGAAATAATTCATTAATATTTTACTGGCACGTTAAAGGAATAAAATATACCATTTAAGGAGAGGTTGGCGTGTTCCACGAATATTGCAGTAAACCTTAAATTGAAACAGTGAACTTAATCGTTACAGCTGGGAAGATTATGAAAGACGCAGGAGTAACGCAAGTTGAAATAGCAGACAAGAAAAAGGCAGAAAATTCCCGCCAGGTTTCTTGGCATCGGACGAAAACCCAAGAAGACCAGTAGAACTTGATCTGATGAGCAGAAAAGTGCCCATTCTCATACATCATAACTAATGTATGCACACAGAAAAGCTAAAACAAAATTTGCGTGATTTAGCGTGGCTCAAACTTAAGAACAGTCTACTTCCTTCGTTCTCAATGTATTGTGTGTCCAGTGTTATGCTCAAGTACCCAAGCCTCCCCGCCCTCCCATTCCAGTCACCACTGACCTACTATCATATATGGTTAATGGTCCTAACGTAGTCAAAAGCCATAATATATGACTTCACAAGGTTACCCAATTCTCTTAAGTTAAAAACAGTTTTGGGACTGGAAGGTTCTGGCTTCCACCCTCTCCATATTCATTTCTCTTAAAATTTATATATTTTAAACGAATTTTAACTCACTTAAAATTCAAACAAATTCGACACCCCCTTATTGCTTCACCACTTCATCCCTAATCTTACAGACCGCGCACCACCCTCATCTCCCCCTCCACTATTTTATATCATGGGCCCCCTGTGACTGCCTGTTGTTCCACACCACTGCCAGATGTTACTGGAAGTTAATGCTGCTACCGCCAGGGCCTCACATCCCATTATTATCACTTGAACATACCACAATTCATTGTGAGTCTAAGGTGACATCACGTTGAATTAACAATTTAGACAGTGCTACACATCAATGCCATTATAAACAATTAATTTTACAACCGTAGTTGGAAACAGCTGCACATAACCAATCATACTTTATTTAACGGAGCTTGAGAAAAATGATTACCCATACAGAGTTTGTGGGAGAAAAAACTTTATAAAGACATAGTAGAACTAGAACTCTGATTCAGCACATGCAAAAGATGCGAGTAGAGCACAAACTTATGAAGTCAAGACGACCTATAACGGTGAGACAATAACAGTCCATTAGATCAGAAATCCAGAGAAGTAAAAAGATTGTACTATTGAGGTCCAGTATTTGAGACTGACCCTAAAACAAATTTTTAATGCCTGTAAGAAGCACCTCAAATTTATAATGGAGGTATTTTGTCATAAATAGTGCCACAGACAGACACGCTATTTATATAGTGCAAAAGATTTATCGTTGGTACAGTATGATAACTGGGAAAATAGTCATCCATCTGACATGAGCTTAAAGTGGCTTGAAGTGTTGTGCAATTCAAAAAAACTGCACCTACACTATTCGTTCCTACTACATTATAAATGTCTGACCGCTCCAGAGGCTACCTGCCAAGTGGGACCTCCCTCCGTCTCGGCAGCGCGAAGCATCGAGATGAAAAGTAGTACCGGGTACCTTACCAGATTGCATGTATAAGTGATTTCGCAAATGACGACGGGCATACATTTTCAGGAAAACTCTAAGCGTTCCTTCATTTACTTGCCGATACTTATGAATATGCTTATTCTACAATTAAATTTTATTAAAAATAGTAAGAAGTGAAATAACACGAAATTCACTAAAACTTCATGAAAACATATATGTTTTTTTGATTATATTACCTCTCAAATTTCATATAAGTTAAATAATATGATCTGTGATGGATAAAAACATAGCTCAAACATTACGTTCGAGCGGGAGTCGAACAGTCTCGTGGCGTACACATTCGTCTGACGAATCTCGAACGTTAACCACGTGACCACCATGAACTCTAACATCCACGCTGTACGCACACGTATATCAGTTACGTAACAGAAGCGTAAAACTTCTCTTGCGATTTTCTCGGAACTGCCAGAGTAGTGCACCTTACTACTTGCACATTACTTTTTTTAATGACCTACTAAAGGTTGGAAGTAAATCTGTGATTCCAACGTCGTGGCCTCCCCTTGTCGGAGTAGCACCTGCAACCTACGTCCTCAGTTATTTGCTGCAGGTATTCCAATCTCTTTCTTCCTCTAGAGTTGTTACTCTCTACAGCTCCCTCCAGTACCATGGACGTTGTTCCCTGAAGTCTTAGCAGATGCACTATCATCCTGTCCCTTTTCTTGTCAGTATCTTACACATATACCTTTCCTCCAGAATTCTGCGCAGGATCACTTATCGTAATTTTGAACATTCTTCTCTAGCGCCACACCTCAAATGTTTACATTCTCTTCTTTTCGGTTTTCCCACAGACCACGTTTCACTATCATATAATGCTGTGCTCCAAACATACATTCTCAGAAATTTCTCCCTCGACTTAAGACCTATGTTTCATATTAGAGGAATTCACTTGGCCACGAATGTCCTTTTTGTCAGTGTTAGTCTGCTTTTGATGTCCCTCTGGCTCCATCCGTCATTGGTTATTTGGCTGCATAGGTAGTAGAATTTCTTAACTTCGTCTACTTCGAGACCATCAAGCCTGACAAGCCTGACATTAAGTTTTTCGCTGTTCTCCTTTCTGCTACTCCTCATTACTTTCGTTTTTCTTCGATTTACTCTCAGTCCATATTCTGCACTCATCAAACTGCTTATTCAACTCATCAGATCATGTAATTCTTCTTTCTGTTATTTACATCAACGCTTCATCGATGAATACATAGAATAGTAGAGGCGAAAGACTACATCTCTGTATTACATTCTTCTTAACCCGAGCAATTCGTTCTTAAACTTCAACTCACATTATTCTCTCTTGCCTCTTGTACATGTTTTACAACAATACCGTCTCTCCCTTCAGCTTACCCCTATTTCCCTCAGGATTTCGAACATCTAGCACCATTTGACATTGTCGAATGCTTTTTCCAGGTCGACAGATCCTATGAGCGTGTCTTGATACTTCTTTAGTCTTGCTTCCATTATCAACTGCAATCTCAGAATTGCCTCTTTGGTTCTTTACCTTTCTTAAAGCCAAACTGATCGCCATCTCCGACGGTTGCCAAGAAAGTAATGAACATCAATTTTTTTCTTCAACAATTCTTTATTGAACGTAATGAGAATTACAAAAACGAAAAAACTTTGATTCTTCTACACATCCTATTTCTGCACGTAATCTCCATCCCGTTCTATAGCCTACATGCAACGCCAAACAAGGTCGTGTATGCCCTGTCAGTGCCAATACTTGTCTTAGTAGGAGAGCCAGCGCTTCACAGTGTGAATCACCTACTCATCGTCCTCAAAATGTCTTGCACGAATGGCCTCCTTTAATGGTTGAAACAAGTGGAAGTCCGAGGGAGCCAGATCATGCGTGTCAGATGTGACGACCGTGGATAATCTCCCAGACCGCTGCAAATAGTAGATCTCTGCCGAACCGGCTTCTGATGACCTCACCCTCCGTACCCAGCGACTAACTGCACTTTTGCCAACAGCGGATGCTCTATACACTTTGCACAAGCGTTTGTGAATATTCAATGACAGCATATTGCTTGTAACGTACATCACCTACACATGCCACTTTGAAACTGTCCTAAAGCTACGCTATGTGTTGGAAGTGACGGAAAGTTGATGTGCTCACTCAGGAAATTTGAAATGTTACATACGCAACGTTTCGCATTCATAGCAATGTTTCCGGTTAAAAAAAAATTGCGCTGCCTTACTTTCTGAGCAGCCCTCGTAACACATCCTCATTTTCTTTTCCATTCTTCTGTATATTATTGTTATCAGCAGTTTGGATGAATGAGCTATTTTATCTCTCCTCTGCGTTTAAAAGAGAAATGCTCATTACACTCTTAATGTTCTCGCGTTAGATTTCAGTTTCACTAAAGGTTGTTTTCACTTTCCTATATGTTGAGTCAGCCCTTCCAACAGCAATTTCTTCATCGATTTCTTCACAGTTTTAATGCATTCATTTTTTCTCATCTTCCTTCCACTTCCTACTTATTTCATTTCTGATCGACTTGAATTTCTGCATTCCTGAATTTCCCTGAACATTTTTGTACTTCCTTCTTTCGTCCACCAACTGAAGTATTTGTTCTGTTACCCATGGTTTCTTCGAAGTTACCTTCTTTGTACCTATCTTTTTCTTTCCTTTCTGTGACTGCACTTTTCACATATGTCCATTCCTCTTCAACTGTACTGCCTACTGAGTTATCCCGTATTGCAGTATCTATAGCCTTAGGCAACTCCAATCGTTTCTCTTCATTTCGTGTCCTAGGTACTTCTTTGGCTATCGATTATTCCTGACTAATCACTTAAACTTCAGCTTACTCTTTAGCACTACTACATTGTGATATAAATCTATATCTGCTCCTCGGTATGCCTTACGTTGCAGTATCTGATTACGGAATCTCCGTCTGCGTATGATCTAATCTAAAACCTTCTCATATCTCCCGGCATGTTCCAAGCATACGACTTCCTCTTTTGATTCTTGAATAGAGTATTCTCTACAACTAACTACAATTTATCACAGAACTCAATTAGTCTATCTCCTCTCTCCTTCCTATTACCAAGCCCATATTCTTCCCTATCTTCTACTCCTTCCTCTACAACCTCATTCCACTCCCCCAAGGCTATTAGATTTTCATCTCCTTTACGTACTGCATTACCTATTCAATATCCTTATACACTTTCTCCATCTCATCATCTTCGGTTTTCGGCTTGTGACGTCGGCATGGATACCGGTACTATCGTTGGTGGTGTTGGTTTGCTGTCGATTCTCATGACAAGAATCTATCACTGCGCAGTATCATACTCTCTGCCCCACCCTACCATTCATAATGAATTCTTCTCCCATTATACTATTTTTGCTGATGTACCCTATACGCTTCTGACCAAAAATCCTTGTCTTCATATCATTCCACATTCCTCCACTCTATCTAGATTGAGAATTTTCATTTCTTTTTTCAAATTCTCTAGCTTCCCTGCCGCGTTCAAGCTTCTGACAATCGACACCGCGACTCGTAGAACGTTATCTTTACGTTGGTTATTCAATCTTTCTCTAGTGATCACCTCTTCCTTGGCAGTCCCATCTGAATGGGGGCTACTCCGGTATCTTTCACCAACGGAGGGATCATCTTCACACTCACTTTCTCAATTACAGGCCACGTGTCCTATGGATACATACTATGTATTTTTAATGATTTCCATTGTCTTATGCATCCTCATGCCGTTGACCATCGGTGATTCTTCCGCCTTTAGCGACGGTTTCCCACCCTAAGGGCGAGAGAGTGCTCTGAACCACTGTCCACCCCTCCGCCAACTTTGACAAGGCCGTTGGTAGAATGAGGGTGAATTCTTATCCTGGAAGTCTTCGGCTGCCAATGCTGATTATTATTTAAAATTTAAGCGGTGCCAGGATTGAAACCCGGGGCCGAGGACGTTCTGATTACTAATCAAAGACAGTATCGTCAGACCATCGGCTACAGCAGAACACTCCCTAAAATCAATAAGATACTTACCATAATTTTTTTCCTCGTGGACTACTGGTTCATTGTGTAAAATGTTTACATCCCTCCACAATTGGTTTCATCCAAATTAAAAAGTCTGTTGAAACTCTGTTGTCATTGTTCACAATCACTTTGCTTTCCTTTGATAATATTCTGGCACACAAATGCCACGGTTTTGTATTAGATAGTCGTACACCTCATTTTTGTTGAAAATTCCATGAAAACTTGGTGTTACAGCGAGGTCCGTAAAGTAATAGTCATCTACAAGAGCTGCTGTAACATTGCATACAGGTCATTGGTATGTGCAGCCATACAATATCAGTCAGTTCTACTTTATTCTGTAAAAATGTAACCAAGTAATTTCTTACGGGTTCTGGTGCTTCCTAGCTAATTCTTTTTCAGTATACCTATTGCTGCCTCGATGTAATTTCACCTTGACGATGTATCTCAAAGAGATGAACTTGGATAATGTAGCATGTCAATAATTTTTAAACGCACCGCACATTTTCTACTTTAACATGAAAGCTTGTCCCTTCTCAGTCCACTTCGTCACAAATTTTAATCTCCAAAATGATGTCACAAAATGTTTCTGTAATGGGCATAAGTAAGATTAAATTCTTCTTGCTAAGTGAGGCATAATATTCGATGTAATTTACCTGACCAGTGTCAGTAACTATATTATCAAAGTCCTCCAGTAACAACCCCAGAGCAGAACGTACATCAGTTGATCTCATTTTCTACCCTAATAGTTGAGGAATGTTCGGAATGTAGAGGAACCCATGGTGACATTCGTCTACCGCATGATATATAACACTTTCAGCTCTCGTGCCTTATGAAATATAAAGATCGAGGATGGAGCCACTTTGTGTGTGTGTGTGTGTGTGTGTGTGTGTGTGTGTGTAAGTAAGAGACTGGGGCTGCTGTGCCTGTAGACCTAGTCATATTAGTCCCCATACCAAGAGCTAATGAGTTACCACTCTAGACCCAGGCCCCAGACCCTATCGTAGACCTAAAATGGGTGGATCCCCTTCAGAGATAAAGGGTCTCCCCCCCTCCCCCCCCCCCCCCACCGCCAGTCCTGACCTAATACTGGTTGATCCACTTCCAGATCAAATCCATACACAACAGCCACCAACTAATGTGGGTGGTAAATGTGACAAGATGTCACTACCTAAGTACGTTCAGAAACGGTCAAATAGTGCATGAGAGATTAAAACAAGTGTGAACTTACATGGCTAGTGAGTGAAATAAAATTTTTATATAGAGCTAAGCATCTTCCAAATATCACAGATGTCTGATGACAGGCTATTCCGGAACTTCTAATATTAAACTCATTCATTCACTAGTTGATGACGTTTAGCTAAGTAACCTATTCAGCATTTGTTCAGTACTGTACCACTCGCGTAACACGGTCGCATGCTTTCTATTTGACCTCTTGTCGCATCTGCAATTATTTGTGGCGAGCTGGGATATCCAGGAAGCTGAACTTCCCTATCTTGCTAAGAAGAAGATCATAATTAAGCAGCTTAATCACTCTGTTAATAGTAAATATCACGTTAGTTTAAAAGGTTCTTTATTCGTTTGATCAAATTAGATCCAAATTGTTTCTTTATTTTTGATTACATTGGTTCACGACAAGCTTGTTTCGGCATATATTAAATTTTCGAGAGTTCCTGTTGACATTAGATAGCATTTTATTCTATATCTATGTAATAGTACGATGAGATTTTATGTTACGTTATACGTACGTCTAGATGAAGTGACGCCAATAAATTATCTTAGAACATAAGTTCTTTTATGTGCTACCTTTTTCAAATAGGTCACGTATTTACTATGTATAGAAATTCCGTGTTACTTTTTTGGCAGTTGTAAAATGATAATTCGTTTCAATGATGTTTTATGTTTACAAGTAAATTATATCTTATGCAGTCAGAAATATTTTTGGCAATGATGTAGTGCACTATGTAGATGTTTGACCTTAATGTTGCCTATTGTTTTTGGTTTATCGTATTGTGTACATCCCCTTCCTTTTTCTATTACGTCGATATAGTTTCTACTATAATTTTTACGTTTGAGCTTAGGCTGATATTTTAGAATGCCATTAGGATATCTATGTGCGTTTGCACAAGTTTCTTGTCCTTCCAAAATATTCCTGATTTGACCTTTCTCCATCCCATGTAGAATTTTCAAAGCGTTATCGATTGTATTCGCTCTGTGATTTTTATTTTTTAAGTGTAGGTAAAAACTTGACTGGTAGTTTTACCAATCTCTCGTATCTGATTTAAATCTTGTACCGGATCTTCATCTAGTCTATCTGATGTAAAAAGTGTTCCAGTCGTCAAACGAAATTCAGCATATAAGTGGTTTAGAAAAGACAAACGCGTCGCTTTCTCCTGATCTCGGTTTTGTCTGTAACTTTTTATTGGTAGTGCGAAATGCTAGTTGTATTTTCGTATTCCTTAACAGTTTGTTTATTTTGTGTGACATGTTACCTATTTATCTTTTTTTGTATTTCTATCGGTTTTTCGTTCCTTTTGTAATCCCTTTTCAATGTTATATCTTTACGTATGTTCTCATTTATTTATTTACACGTCTAGTTCCGAAGGACCAAATTAGGAGCAAATCTTCACTGTCATGGAACGTGCCAGTACATGAAATTACAACACAAAAGTAATAACAGAAAAATAAAATGCTTATGAACACACAAAAAGTCAAGCCATAAGTCTAAGTAAACGCAATCAACGATATAACATAAGAATCAGCTCAATTTTTCAGGGAATCCTCAAGAGAAGAGAACGAGTGACCCGTGAGGAAATTCTTCAGTTTCAATTTGAAAGCGCATGGAATAGTGCTAAGTTTTTTTTAAATTCTTCTGGTAGCTTATTGAAAATGGATGCAGCGTTACACAGCACACCTTTCCTTAAAGCGGTTCAGGAAGTGCGACCCAAATGCAGATTGGATTTCGGTCGAGTTTTAACTGAGTGAAAGCTGCTAATTCTTGGTAATAATTTCATATTGTTAACAAGAACCAATAGTAAAGAATATATATACTGAGAGGCCAATGTCAAAATATCCAGACTAGTGAACAGGGGTCGACAATAGGTTCGCGAACTTACACGACTTACTGCCCGAACTGCCCATTTCTGAACCAAAAATATCTTTTTAGAATGGGAAGAGTTACCACAAAATAATAATACCATACGACACAAGTGAATGACAATAACCAAAGCAGACTAATTTTCATGTCGAACGATCACTTACTTCAGATACTATTCTAATAGTAAAAATGGCAGCATTAAGGCTTTGAACAAGACCCTGAACATGTACTTTCCACGACAGTTTACTATCTATCTGAACACCTATAAATTGTAACTGTTCAGTTTTACTAATAATATGCCCATTCTGTATAATTAAAATGTCGGGTTTTGTTGAATTGTGTGTCAGAAACGGTAAAAATTCTTTTTATTGCTATTTTGGATTTACTACCTGGCAAGAAATTTGTTATGTCCTAGCCAGTAATGCCACCCGAGCCCGCTGCCAAAAGGTTGGCAGCATCAAAGTCCGGACGCCGTCCGCATAAGCAGCGCCAGCGATACAGGAAATCGCCGCAAGTCTGCGCGCGCCACCGCTGGCTTCTGGCTTCTTAAGCGCTGGAGTCGCGAGCGCTAGGACAGTTCTGTATTCGCCGCTCAGTTGTATACTCGCCACCGAACTGTGTACTGACTAGTCAGTTGTGTGTTCATCGCGGCAGAGTTGTTGTTTGTCGTCAGCCGACGCTGACCTAGCCGCTCCGACTCGGACAGATTTCTGTAGACACCGAGTTCACTATTGTGTTATTGTATCTTCATAAATAAAAGATAAGTACCGACTTTTATTTAATCTGAGTGTTTGGCCTTTCATCTTTCTGTTTACTTTTCCAGCGGACCGGTCGGCCCGCTATTAAAAGTGTGGCGGTGACTTCGTAAGCCATTTCTACAGCCAAGTGTTTGTCGCTACGAACACCGCCACAAAAAAATTAAAAAAGGTCGTTACTGACAGCAGTGTTGACAGCTGTATCCACATTTTAACCTTTGAACTACTGTAAAAAAAGGAAGTTGTAAAGCCCATTGAGTGGATATGGGTTCGGTTTTTCCCATAGAAGCACGTCCGCAGCTCGTGGTATCGTGGCTTGCATTGCTTCCTCCGGATCACGGGGTCCCGAGTTGGAGATTTTCTCTGCCTAGGGACTGGGTGTTTGTGTTGTCCTCATCATTTCATCATCATCATTCGTGACAGTGGCTCGATTGGACTGTGTAAAAAATTGGACTATGAAAAAAAATGGAACTTTGTACGGGCGCTGATGACCACGCAGTTGAGCGCCTCACAAACCAAACATAATCGAGGGCCTCAAATTGGGATCTTTCGCTGATACCTCCGGAGATAGAAGAGCTCTGTGACGTCTAGTTTATGAGCCTTCCCTGCTGTTCTCACTAACGGGATGTCACGCGCACGCGATGAATGCAGATTCTTCATGGCGCTCTGCTGCAGTTCCACCTCGTTGTCCGACTGAAGTACCACGTCCCCTAATTATAAAATTCTGCATTCAACATATCCGCAAGGTCAGCTACTACATATGACTGAGATTTCTCCGCAACTTTCTCTTGATCAGTGCTACTAATATGAAATTGGTCCATTTGTGACGAGATCGAATTACTTTTGAGCAAATTCATTTGCTTCTAGTGGGCATGCATTCAGGTTTCTACTCCCGAGAGATTTATATTGCTCATTATCGCAATGCCACACAGTCCTACCTTCAAATCTGCTCTGGTGCGCCACTAATTCTAAATCCCTGACAAAGCATTTCAAGAAAGCAATCCTAATCTACAACAAATGCAATAGCCACGGATAATCTACCATCTAATACGTTAACACAATGCCTTTCTCTGTCAGGAACAATCAACAAGAGATATAAAAATAACAAGAGCAAATGTTTGAAAAATACAAGTCAACAAAACACAGCAAATTCATAAGTTATCAAGATATTTAGCGCCAGCAATTCTTACTAATTTTCCTCAGTGCACCAAATGAATTTCAACAAGGGGAAATATAAGTCTAGTAACAGCAATCGCATCTGACCGTCATAAAAGATGCCATTAATTCAGGATCCTAGCAGGGTCACCAAATTTCAAGATTGTACTGGTTCAAATGGATCAAATGGCTCTGTGCACCATGCGACTTAACTTCGGAGGTCATCAGTCGCCTAGAACTTAGAACTAATTAAACCTAACTAACCTACGGACATCACACACATCCATGCCCGAAGCAGGATTTGAACCTGCGACCGTAGCGGTCGCTCGGCTCCAGACTGCAGCGCCTAGAACCGCACGGCCACTCTGGTCGGCTGATTATACTGGACGTATGGTATGTTTTGGAAGGCGACAGTCGATTCTGAGTTACCACAGTGACAGAAATCACATTAACTACCAAAAACAGCAACTGACTACCTGTCCAATACATCTACTAAATTGATTTTGCCCTTTAACTATGTTTGTTGTTGTGAGCCTGCATTAGTGATTATCACATTTATTAGATTCTAAATTAACCTGAATGTTTAAATAGTGCTAATGAAATGTTGGACCTGTCATTTTTTGCCTATATTGATAGGTAATAAACATATCCCCATGAGACTGATCTTTTATAAAAATTATGGCATAAGTTTATTGTTCAAAAACTGAGCAAAAATATATGTTGAAATTGATGATAAAGGTAAACATAATCTAATGGTAGCACAAATGTGAAACAAACAATTGACAACCCAGTGTGGCACATGGTTGGCAAAGACTAAGATTTGCCTGACTGAACTATTTACTCTGGTTTTAAATGTGGTTAACGCAACCTGGAGTAATCTAACACTGAATAGACCTTGACGGATTTATATCTGTAGCTGACAACAAATGGTGAGATTGCGATCTTGTTTGCCCTAACAAGTAGGAGCAGCAACAAAATATAGCTTTTCCTAACAGCTACGGTCGCAGGTTCGAATCCTGCCTCGGGCATGGATGTGTGTGATGTCCTTAGGTTAGTTAGGTTTAAGTAGTTATAAGTCCTAGGGGACTGATGACCACAGATGTTAAGTCCCATAGTGCTCAGAGCCATTTGAACCTTTTTTTTTTTCCTAACATGCGGTTCTGCCCCAGGTGTCAATCTTTGATCAGGAACCTACAGAGCAGCGACCTGTGGAGCATGTAACTCCCTATCACTGGCGCAAAATACGCAAAGTCGCGGCTAGTGATCTGTAAGACAGATCGCAACTACTCTCTAATGAAACCCTAAAATCTCGGAAGAGACCAGCTTGTGACACTCACTTATACGGCAGTGCTCACAATGAGATCAAACGTCAAAGCAGCAGACCTGTTATGAATAAGATTACCCTCAGCACAGCGAGTTGTTCGACATGACTCAGGTCTAAATCGTTGTTAGAGCTGAGCCCTAATCAATCCCAGTGCAGAGTCACGTTCAGGGCAAGTGTATCAAGTGCTCCCTACTCAAAAGTCAAGATCAGAATCCGCCCCCCCAGACGAGTCTGCATCAGAAGATCCACTCCAGACAGCTGTCGGAATCAGAAGTCCCACTATCACCTCTCCTCATCTTCCATAAAACCTTGGCAAACTCCACAAAAGCACTCCCACAATGGCCCCACAAAGGTTTCATACCAATCACAAGACTCCACGAGCTTCATGTGTCCCCTCATCTGCTCTACCCCTCAACCAATCCTAATAAAAGTTAACAATAATCTTCTCGTTTCAAAAGAAGCCGCCAGTCCTTGATTTTCAAATTCACTTGTAGAGAGGAGGAGACGTATTTTGAGTCACCAGACTCAACAACACCTTTATCATGGAGATCATTGTCTGGACTTCCTGACCATTGTGGCATATGCGACCAGGGGCCATGGCTAAAGCCAGAGAAGTGCTTTTGTGTTCCAACATATTTGTAAATGGTTTCGGAGCTGCCATAAATATTGCGTTCCTTCTAAAATTGTATTGAAGGCCTCGGGCTCCCCAAAAGCCTCTGCAGGCCAATGGATGGCACTACCTGATAGCTCCATCAATAGCGTACTGTCCACGGTGAACATGGAAACGCGCGAATTTTTATGGCCACCATCCCTGTTAACAAGGGGTATTTACGACGCTGTCGTGTTGCCTGTGTGACCTAAGTTTCTCCCGCACCCTCAGCCTCTGGTGTTGCAAAAGGCGCCTAACTAGTAGTTCCGGGTAAGTCATGTTAACATACTGTTTGCCGAACACATTGCCTGTAACCGTTAAGGAATCTTGGGCCCAGCATTCATTTCCCAGTAAGTGCTTCAGCATGTTCATTTCCCTAATAGCTGCGTGTGGCTTTCTAGTCCCAAACGTCCATTGCAAGATTTACTGTTAAATGACAAAATTGCCTGCTTGCTCTCAACTCCAGAAAAATGTTTCCTTTCGTTTCCTTTCAAAACCACGATGTCTTGCGTGAAAGAATCAACATCAGATCGTACCCCTGAAAGTGGAGAAACGTTAGCAAGTATATTCATGTATTATGTAGGGCCTTACCTTCATTTTTACACACAAAATTTGATTAAAACTGTATTTTCCACAATTTCATTTGCACTTTTCAGCGAATGATGATGCACCTTGCGGAAGACCTATTACGAAAAAGGTAAAATTGTTGTAAAGCCTCATTGCCTGACCACTTGCAATTATTGGGCAGGCTCTGTTCCCATAAGCTGTTGTAGACTGAGAATAATGATAAAAATATTGCTCTGAACGTCCTGTGTGTTGTTATAAGGGAAATGTCGTTGAAAGTAGATCTACAGATAACTATTTCACTGTCATTTTAAATTACGATAGCCACAAGCATTGTGCTCTACAGTATCCACAACGTTGCACGACATAGCGAGACAATGATGTTCACCACAGCATGAGAAAGTATTTACTGGAATATCAAAAAATGGTTCAAATGGCTCTGAGCACTATGCGACTTAACTTCTGAGGTCATCAGTCGTCTAGAACTTAGAACTAATTAAACCTAACTAACCTAAGGACATCACACACATCCATGCCCGAGGCAGGATGCGAACCTGCGACCGGAGCCGTCGCTCGGCTCCAGACTGTAGCGCCTAGAACCGCACGGCCACTTCGGCCGGCTCTGGAATATCAGCATCCCATCGAGAATTTCTTTGTAGCTTTGAATTCAATTTTATCACTTCTTACCTTATGACGTGGCGCAAAGGTAAGTTAAAACACCGCGCAGGGTAGCTGCGTGGTCTGGGGCGCCTTGCCTCGGTTCGCACAGCTCGCCCTGTCGGAGGTTCGAGTCCTCCCTCGGGCATGGGTGTATATGTTGTCCTTACTGTAAGTTAGTTTAAGTTAGATCAAGTAGTGTGTAAGCATAGGAATCGATGACCTCAGTAGTTTGGTCCCATAGGAACTTATCACAAATTTCCAATTTTCGGAATTTTCAGTTAAAACAGAATTCCTGGAAGGTCATTCTGTCGATGTCACTTTAAGCTCTTGGCATAGACGTGTGTATACACTATAATTATACAACTACAATTCTCAGTTCTGAACTGAGAACTTAAAATAAATAGTTGGATGGTCAGGGTTTAAAGTAATTTGCCAAACTGGATTACACTTTGTTCATTCATGTTTTTGACAGCTAATTATATCTGGACAAACTGAAAGAATCAGAGGTTGCACAGAGATTCAGGGAGAGCATAAGGGAATGATTGACAGGAATTCGGGAAATAAATACAGTAGAAGAAGAGGGGGCAGCTCTGAGGGATGAAGTAGTGAAGGCAGCAGAGATCAAGTAGGTAAAAAGACGAGGGCTAGAAGAAATCCATGGGTAACAGAAGAAATATTGAATTTAATTGATGAAAGGAGAAAATATAAAAATGCAGTAAATGAAGCAGGCAAAAAGGAGTACAAACGTCTCAAAAATGAGATGGACAGGAAGTGCAAAATGGCTAAGCAGGGTTGGCTAGAGGACAAACGTAAGGATGTAGAGGCTTATCTCACTAGGGGTAAGATAGATACTGCCTACAGGAAAATTAAAGAGACCTTTGGGGAAAAGAGAACCACTTGTATGAATATCAAGAGCTCAGATGGAAACCCAGTTCCAAGCAAAGAAGGGAAAGCAGAATAGTCTATACAAGGGCGATGTAATTGAGGACAATATTATGGAAATGGAAAAGAATGTAAATGAAGACAAAATGGGAGATACAATAGTGCATGAAGAGTTTGACAGAGCACTGAAAGACCTGAGTCAAAACAAGGCCCCGGGAGTAGAAAACATTCCATTAGAACTACTGACGGCCTTGGGAGAGCCTCTCCTGACAAAACTTTACCATCTGATGGGCAAGATGTATGAGACAGGCGAAATACCCTCAGACTTCAAGAAGAATATAATAATTCCAATCCCAAAGAAAGCAGGTGTTGACAGCTGCAAAATACTATCGCGAATTCTTTACATATGAGTGGACAAACTAGTAGAAGCCAACCTTGGGGAGGATCAGTTTGGATTCAGTAGAAATGTTGGAACACGTGAGGCAGTACTGACCTTACGACTTTCTTAGAAGAAAGATTAAGGAAAGGCAAACCTATGTTTCTAACATTTGTAGACTTAGAGAAAGCTTTTGACAATGTTGACTGGAATACTCTCTTTCTAATTCTAAAGGTGGTAGGGGTAAAATACAGGGAGCGAAAGGCTGTTTTCAATTTGTATAGTGACCAGATGGCAGTTATAAGAGTCGAGGGACATGAAAGGGAAGCAGCGGGTGGGAAGGGAGTGAGACAGGGTTGTAGCCTCTCCCAGATGTTATTCAATCTGTATATTGAGCAAGCAGTAAAGTAAACAAAAGAAAAATTCGGAGTAGGTATTAAAATCCATGGAGAAGAAATAAAAACTTTGAGGTTCGCCGATGACATTGTAATTCTGTCAGAGACAGCAAATGACTTGGAAGAGCAGTTGAATGGAATGGACAGTGTCTTGAAAGAAGGATATAAGATGAA
The DNA here is from genome assembly GCF_021461385.2 of Schistocerca piceifrons. Lineage (NCBI taxonomy): Eukaryota > Metazoa > Arthropoda > Insecta > Orthoptera > Acrididae > Schistocerca > Schistocerca piceifrons. The sequence continues at coordinate 606,487,932 of NC_060138.1, forward strand.
CATCAACAAAATCAAAACGAGGATAATGGAATGTAGTCGAATTAAGTCGGGTGATGCCGAGGGAATTAGATTAGGAAATGAGATACTTAAAGTAGTAAAGGAGTTTTGCTATTTGGGGAGCAAAATAACTGACGATGGTCGAAGTAGAGAGGATATAAAATGTAGACTGGCACTGGCAAGAAAAGCGTTCCTGAAGAAGAGAAATTTGTTAACATGGAGTATAGATTTAAGTATCGGGAAGTCGTTTATTTGTATGGAGTGTAGCCATGTATGGAAGTGAAACATGGACGATAAATAGTTTGGACAAGAAGAGAATAGAAGCTTTCGAAATGTGGTGCTACAGAAGAATGCTGGAGATTAGATGGGTAGATCACATAACTAATGAGGAGGTATTGAACAGAATTGGGGAGAAGAGGAGTTTGTGGCACAACTTCACAAGAAGAAGGGACCGGTTGGTAGCACATGTTGTTAGGCATCAAGGGATCACAAATTTAGTATTGGAGGGCAGTGTGGAGGGTAAAAATCATAGAGGGATACCAAGAGATGAATACACTAAGCAGATTCTGAAGGACGTAGATTGCAGTAAGTACTGGGAGATGAAGAAGCTTGCACAGGATAGAGTAGCATTGACAGCTGCATCAAACCAGTCTCAGGACTGAAGACCACAACAACAACAATTATATTATTGGTGATTAATGACACCGATATATCGAAATCATATCTTACTTCGAAATATAGCTTCAGCGTAATCTGAGCCACACCTACCTGAAATATGCACTTGTTTTAAATATGGGTTAATCAACTTGCACTAGTGAATGATCTACAAGGATAAAAGTAATTCGGAAATTGAAATTTACTGAAGGAGAAATTTCAAAAAAAGAAGGCCAGCCTCAGCACATACTTAAATAAAATATTATTGTGTATATTTCCTCTGCTCAGACGATCAGATTCAGCGCATAGTATTTCAGGATGAGTTACGGAGCTTTACTCACTTGGAAATAATATTCGCTCTAAACTGGTATAAAGCACTATTTTGCACAAAAAACAGGAGTTGAAACATTATGTGGAATTTCTATGGAAAACAGTCCGCCTGCTTAGTGGAGTAAAAAACGTGCTTACGTCCCATGCAGAGGGCCCAGGTTCGATTGCCGGCGGGGTTGGAGATTTTCTCCGCTCGTGGACTGGGTGTTGTGTTGTCCTCATGATCATTTCATCCTTATCACCGCACGCAAGTCGCCGAATGTGGCGTCGACTTAAATAAGACTTGCACTCGGCTGCCGAACGTCCCAGGATGGGGCCTCCCAGCCAATAATGTCACGCGCTCATTCATTTCATTTCTATACAAAACAGACTGTTGTTCTAAAAGTCAAAGGCTATAAAATGGAAGCAGTTACTGAGAAGGAAATGGTAAATGCTGCTAGCCTGTCATGTACGTTACTCAGTATGTACCTATAGCAACAACTGAATGGAACCAAGTAGAATTTTGGAAAAGCATTAAAGTTCAAGTTGAATAAAAAAACATTAAGTTGCGTCAGCGACATTGGAATTTATTCACAGAAGATAAACAACTTAGATGATTAGTAGAATGGAACGGAACTTGTCTTAAAACACATATAAATGAAAGTAAAATATGGGCGAGTGTAGCCTAATTAAATCCGGTGATGCTGTGGAAGTTACACGAAGAAGGGAGATACTTAAAGCTGTTAATAAGATTTGCCATTTGGGCAGCAGAATAACTGACGACTACAGAAATCAGGCAGGTGAAATAGTAGACAAGAGTTAGGAAAGATTTTCTGTAAAAGAAAAATTCATTGCCAGACAATATAAATTAAAGTGTTACAAAGTATGTTTTTAAAATTGGCTGGAGTTTAGCCGAGCACTGATATGAAAGGTGCATGATAAAAATGACGTAAAAACCGGAATAAAAGCTTCAGAAAAGTGATGCTTCAGACGAATGGTGAAGATCAGATGGGTAGACAGAATAAGTTATCAAGAATCGAATTGGGGAGAACGAAGTTTAAGGGCAACACTTCAATAAACGAAGGGATCGACTGATAAAAAATCCTGAGGCATCACTGAAAAGTTAATCTAGGAAAAGTAGGATGGGAAGAAGATGATGGAAGATGGAGACCAATTCTTAAATACAGTATGCAGGTTCAAACTGACGTAGAATGGAGCAAGTAAGCAAATATAGAAAGGTTTGCCCAGAAATGACTGATCAAAAGCTACTTTATACTAGTCAACTAACATCATTTTGTATAGATGCTAGGAACATTTCAAAGTTTTTAAATCTGACATAACGCAGTTACCTTGAAAACTTTAACTCAAAGATGACAACACACAGTAAAAAAACTATATTTTAACAATAACCACTCGAAACGTACATATATTTAACTGGCATTCTTGTGATCATGATACTATTACAAACTTGGCTCTATCCACAGCATTAAAAACAGTACGATGTCCATACTGTCCATCTTTGGAAACATTTTTAACGATGTTGCTTTATCTTTGATGGAAATATCTTTTCTCAAAATAGAAGAAGCCATAAAGAGATTTAAAAGAGTAGATGCCGGATTCTGGAGAGAATATTTGATTTTACGTTGATTTAAAGGTGACGGAGAAAGGACTGCACTTCGATAACAATTCATTAAGCGTTGTACAGGAAAGTCGGCGCTATTCAGAAGGTTTCATTTTCGGTAGGCTTCCAGAAAGAAAGACAATACTGGGTGGCAACTCACTCATATTGGAAGTTCAGTGGTTTCCTTGTGGGACAGGTGAGCTATTCTGTACAGACGTTTCACACATTGAGACTTTTCTATGTGATAAGTTACTTATTTGTATACTATCTTACGAGTTTGTATTTTATTAGTTTTTTTTATATAAATTTTCTGAAAGTTATTCTGTGAACTAAATACTGACTCGCTCCATGTCCAAGTATCTGTGGCTCACATGGTCCCTCGGAACATGTCAAGTAAATAGGAAAAAAAGTACAGTCATCACTGTAAATGTCAGAGGTGGTGACGATTACAAGTTTCATAGCGAATTATATTAGCCAGATATGTTGGATATTCGAGATGACGTTTCTCCCGTTGTGTTACGATCCGCAGTTTTGAAAACATTTTATTTAGAAAGCCGTTAAATATTCTAAATGGCTTAGCTGCTGTTGACTCGTAGTAGTAGCACGAAGTATACAACTAGATTATGCCGAACATCATTACAGTCACAGAAACACGTCAATGATGTGCGAGGCGAGTAGAACATATAGACAAAAGCACACATTAATACATAACAGAAACTACGGAAATAACTGTGAGACTCCGTATTGTTACAGAACTGTACGTTTCAGTGTAACAAAAGGAAATATGAATAGAATCGGAACACATGGAAGAAGATATTGTGAACAAGGTAACCAGGGCACGCAATAAATACAGCAAAAGTTGACTGTACTAACTGTGTATAAATATGAAGGTACGTTATATGGCATTATATGAAAGAGATATCTGAAAACCTGACTAACACTCTGAGTATATTTCGGTGCTAATATGTATTACGCCTAATATGAATTAATTCATCGTCAGCAGCAGATTGATAGCTTGATCGTGTTATACTTTCAGGATCCATCTACCTCAAAATACTGGCTCGTTATTGCAGCCAAACTGTGAGTTGTTAGTTGGTTCCAACGTTTCTATTATTAGTATGGTGTGTGCTAGCTGAGAAAAGTAACTATTTTGATCTCTGACCTACAGCTCTTGATATCTGCGATTTTTTCATGCTGGCAATCATTGTGGCAGTTATAAATTCGATGAACTAAAGACATACATCAGATTCCATTGATAATGATTGATAACTTGTTATGTTATCAATTTCTTTGTATCATCTTGAGTATCCGCTCTCTAATTTCTTTGCATTTATATTGCTGTTGTCAGCATTTAGCCGCATCCGAGGAGAGAATGAACAAAATATTGTCTTGGTGTGGAAAACAGTACTTGGCCCTTTGTCTCTTATATATTTGGCAGTCAGCCAATGAGTGCAGCGACCCCAATCCGGTCTACATCAATGTAACTGAAAATCACCGAGTTCACAGAGAGTGGTTGCATTGTTTTATGCGTCGGCCTGGCAGCGAAACAAAAGCAGCTCTCGAACAAAACACGAACTAACGTAAAATGTGCGGCACGTTTTGCCGGAAGCCATTCGGGGTAGAAAGAGGGCAGCGAGTCCATTAGCGGTGTCGCAATTTACGGTAGGGGGTGGAGGGTGGGAAGGGGGGGGGGGGGGGGACACCATCCGGCCGCGCCTGACGAGTCGTCCTCCCGCGCAGTGGTGGATCATTCGTCATAATGAAAGCAAAACGGCAATAAACGTGTCGGGGCGGCAAATTGGTGGAGATTAGAGCGAGAGCGCGCGGTAATTGAAATATTGACCGGGCAGTCGGCGTCAGCGGCAGTTTGCAACCGCCGGTGCCAGGAAACACCACTCGGACCTCAGCATTCCACGTCTCCCACCGGAGGCAGGCGGCGCTGCTTCCGGCGTTCCCGTGCGATTGCGCCTGGTCGTCAGTTCCGGACCGAAGCAGACACCACACTTCCTGAGTGACAGCAAGGCAGAACGACGCCCGTTTTATATTGATACTGTTCTTCCATTCCTCACCAAACACATTATGTCATTTATGCCACATGGCGTGGACGTGATTTTTTGAACGTACAAGATGGTGATATAATTTTGAGGTTCGCCGATGACATTGTAATTCTGTCAGAGGCAGCAAAGGACTTGCAAGAGCAGTTGAACGGAGCGGACAGTGTCTTGAAAGGAGGGTATAAGATGAACATCAACAAAAGCAAAACGAGGAGAATGGAATGTAGTCGTATTGAGTCGGGTTATGCTGACGAAATTAGATTAGGAAATGAGACACTTAAAGTAGTAAAGGAGTTCTGCTATTTGGGGAGCAAAATAACTGAAGATAGTCGATGTGGAGAGGATATAAAATGTAGACTGGCAATGGCAAGGAAAGCGTTCCTGAAGAAGAGAAATTTGTTAACATCGAGTATTGATTTAAGTGTCAGGAAGTCGTTTCTGAAAGTATTCGTATGGAGTGTAGCCATGTATGGAAGTGAAACATGGACGATAATAGTTCAGACAAGAAGAGAATAGAAGCTTTCGAAATGTGGTGCTACAGAAGAATGCTGAAGATTAGGTGGGTAGATCACATATCTAATGAGAAGGTATTGAATAGAATTGGGGAGAAGAGGAGTTTGTGGCACAACTTGACTAGAAGAGGGGATCGGTTGGTAGGACATGTTCTGAGGCATCAAGGGATCACAAATTTAGTACTGGAGGGCAGCGCGGAGGGTAAAAATCGTAGAGGGAGACCAAGAGACGAATACACTAAGCAGATTCAGAAGGATGTAGGCTGCAATAGGTACTGGGAGATGAAGACGCTTGCACAGGACAGAGTAGCATGGAGAGCTGCATCAAACCAGTCTCAGGACTGAAGACCACAACAACAACAACAACAAGATGGTAATCAAGCATTAAGACGACGAGCCGGTAGAGAGACCCACTCTACAAATGACATATGGTCCTAAACCCGGAATGCGTCAAATGTCTTACAATGGGATACTTTTTCCTTAGGCGACAACACATCGGAGGAAATCACGCAGCAAAATTACCGGGAAGAGCCACAACGTCCAGTGCTATCGATTATTGTCTGTCTTGTTCAAAAACAATATAACAACGCAAACTCTTTACTCGTGCTGACACTTTATAGCCACCGTTCCATTAAAAATGAAGATAAAGATAACAAATGTATTAAATCGCTGTAACGAGTATCGTCAGATATGGCCGAAGTGCGCGAAAGTGTGCCTTGGATTGGCAAGCCATAGAGATAAAAATTGAGCTACGTCTTCAACTCGCCAGTATGTCTTGTGACTTCATCTCCCAACTCGCCGTCTTCATGTGCCCGTAGACTAGATTGGTGAGCTACAACCCACTCGTCACCTGAGCCGGTTCCCAGGTTCAAGTGGATTCTGCTATCTCAGAGAAGAGAGGGGGTACACGAGTTCGCAAGTATAACTGCGAGCTCTTTACATTCGCGCTACTTAACCGATTTGAAAAATAATTCAGCCCTAAAACTACAAATTACTATTCATGTACTTCACACTAGCATAATTCCGGATTTATAGCCATTCGCTAGCGCAAGCTCAAATGTAAAAAAAATTTGATGGCCTACCTATATGACAAAAACAAGTTATATCACAAAATGACGACTGATCGGTTAGCAACGAACATTGCTCTGTTGACAGCACTTCATAATACGTTTTTTAAATCGTAAGTCCTCTTTAGAGTATTCGCTATTACTAGCTGAAATTTATCACAGAATTCAATTAGCGTTTCTCCTCTCTCTTAAATAAAAAAAGCACTCCTTCATCAGGTCACATGTGGCCTACCGGGACCATCCGACCGCCGTGTCATCCTCAGCTGAGGATTCGGATAGGAGGGGCGTGTGGTCAGCAGACCACTCTCCCGTTCGTGATGATGGTTTTCTTTAACTGGAGCCTCTACTATTCGATCGAGTAGCTCCTCAATTGGCATCACGAGGCTGAGTGCACCCAAAAAATGGCAACAGTGCATGGTGGTTCAGATGGTCATCCATCCAAGTGCCGGCCACGCCCGACAGCGCTTAACGGTGATCTGACGGGAACCGGTATATTCACTGCGGCAAGGTCGTTGCCTCTCTCATTATTAGTACCAAGCCCATATTCTCACCTAACCTTTCTGCTACTCCTTCCCCTACAACATTTAATTTTCTTCTCCCTTTACGTACTGCATTACCGGTTCAGTATCCTCGTATACTGTCTCAATCTCTTCAGCTTCAGTCTACGACGTCGGAAACTATACCTGAACTGTCTTTGTAGGTGCTAGCTTGCTGTCGACTCTGATAAGGATAGCTCTATCATTGAATAGATCACAGTAACACACTCCCGGTCCTACCTTCCAATTCATAACAAATCCTACTCCCGTTATACCATTTTCTGCTGCTGGTGATATTACCCTACACTCATCTGAACAGAAATCTTTCTTCTTTCCAATTCACTTTACCCCTCCACCCCCTTTCCCCCAAAACATCAAGTCTGAGCCTTTGTATTTCCCTTTTCATATTTTCTAGCTTGCCTACCATGTTCAAGCTTGTGAAATTCCACACACCGGCTCATAGTACGTTATCCCTTCGTTGGTTATCCAATGTTTTTCCCATGGTAACCTCCCCCTTGGCAGTCCCCTCGTGGAAGTTTGAATGGGGGATTATTGCGGAATCTTTTTCTAATGTAGAGATCATCATGACACTTATTGTTACAGGCCACATGTCCTGTGGGTATACATTGTGGGTCTTCAATGCAGTGGTTTCCATTGCCGTATGTATCCTCATGCCGTTGATCACTGCTGATTCTTCCGCCTTCAGGTGCAGTTTCCCACTCCAAGGACAAGAGAATGCTCTGACCCTCTGTCTGCTCCTCCACCCTCTTTGACAAAGCAGTCGGCAGAATGATAGTGACTTCTTATGCTGGAAGTCCTTGAAAGTCATTGCTGATTATTATTCAGAAATTATGCGGTGGTTAGACAATGGCGGAACCGATGTTTTGATTGCTAATCAAAGACACTATCCCAAGACCACCTATGTTACACACTTATACAGACAAAACTTTTTCGAAGCCTACTGTATATTTATTTTAAAATTTAATAGCTCTTCGGGGATTGTGTAATAATTCCGATGCCGTGTACATACATTTGAGGAGTGACCGAGTCTGTAACGACCAGTTATAGATATGAATGGTAAGCTACACAACTCGCTCTTAGCTGGTAAACGCAAGTTTCCATGACCAAATCTGTAGAGAAATGGCGCGTTTTTTGTCACGAGGGTACAACCGTGACATTACTCTGTGCCCGGTTTTCGTTTATTGCAGGGCATATATCTTGCCATGGTGTAGGTGGAATAAAGAATAATACAAGTATTTCGTTTTTATTGGATGAAATTTGTATGTTTATCGTCTGAAGAGTGTAATATAGCGCTAAACTTCTTCCATATATCACAGCACATTTAATGGAACGCATTTACAATTATGGACTTTGCATTAATTAATTTTCGTCCTACACCCTCCACAGTCTCACAAAACACAGCTTTGTTAAAGACCAACTGATAATGACACTGGTAATTTCGTCCAGGCTATGCTGCTTTACAACAGCCAGATGGAGTACTCATCTTCCCTACTAACAAGAAGTCACGACTAGCCTCACACTCCTTCAGGCCTCAGTAAGAGAACGAGTCACGAGTGGCAAGCGACCGCAGCTCCACAGTTGCCAGACTCGCGGAACTACAGTGGGAACGAAAGAAGGCCGTTAGCGCTGATGCAACAGCGGCGCCTTGAGTTGTGAGGTATGCAACCCGACCAGCAGACTTGTGCCTGCTCCGTTTCTGATCTCTAGCAAGCGGTAAACCGCCTAGTCTACCTTGCTGACAGTCATCAATCACTCATTGTGCAGCTGTCAGTCGACCTCGGACGTGTACACATCTCATGTGATCAAATGTACTAGTTATTTTAATGTACGTGAAAATGAGGTTAATTAACTACTGTAAGGTTCAGAAACGTAGTGATATGTACGGCCAATTCCAGGACAAAGAACTACGTAAGTACACCTGGACCAATCCGTCAAGAAACGTAAAATCAATTATAGACTATGTAATAATGCGGAAGCAGCGAGTAATTAGGTAAAAAGAGAAATAGAGTGTGGCTCCGATAATTTCATGTTGCTACAAAAATTCCTTTCCCCATTAAGACCAAGTTGAAACAGTAAGAGAAACAGGATGCTGGAAATAAAGCTATAGAGGATTCAAAACATTTGATACATCTTCTGCTAGAAGAAAGTGTGAAAAGTTTGTATTACCAAAGATTAAATGTAAGATTGGATGCAGTGAACTGAAGTTGAACTATGTAGTTTCCTGAGACAGTCAATTCAGGAAGCAGTAGAGTAGGCTTTAGGAAGAGTAAGAACTTTATGGATGAACACGGAGTTGTTGGAGGTGGTTGAGGAAAAGAAAAAAACTGTATTATAAAAAAATAATTACTAACGAAAGTAAAGCTGTGAGTACGGGGCGTGAGTCGCGCTTGGGTAGCTCAGTTGGTAGAGCACTTTCCCGCGAGAGGTAAATGTCCCGAGTTCGAGTTTCGGTCCGGCACACAGTTTTAATCCGCCAGGAAGTTTCATATCAGCGCACACTACGCTGCAGAGTGAAAATCTCATTCTGGAAACTGTATTATATACTGTTAAGTTCTGGGAGTGAAGATGACTAGAACATGTACAAGTTATATCAGAAGAGGGCTATGAAATTAACAACACGGTGTAAGGAAGAGGAGTACGAAAGAGTATGTGAGTATATAGAGCATTTGCTTGGATATAGGAGATCAGTAGAGGCGTGAAGGATGAGAAGGAAGATGAGACCATGTGATAAAAGTGCACAACAAAAACTGTAGGTACATAGGGTAACATAGAACCTATTCAAGGGCAAGAGATAATGGAGAATCTGAAAAAGGCAAGAAATGAGAAAAAAACAAGAGAACAGGGTGGAGCTGTGGTGGAATTGAGGAAAAATTGGCCACCTCAAATAGTGAGACTTATATTGAAATTGTTCAGTGGGATTGTGGAGAAAGAAGAAATACCAACAAGTGGCGTATATCATATCTACTATCTAAAAAAAATCTCATCCATATAATTATAGGGGAATTATTGTTATGATTTCTATCGGTAGACAGGTCGGAGAATATTATTGTGGGAAGGATGCTAGCGGAGAAAGCAGGTTTTAAAGTTGAACGGTCTTTTATTAATCACGTATTTAGCGTTAGACCAATAGGTGAGAAGGTATATTCCAAGGGCCAGGAAGAACACTAAATATTTTCGGATTAGAAAATGCGTGGCTGTCAACGTACTGTGGGAAGTGATGGAGTATATAGTCTTAGAGGCACAGCAGATATCCATAATTCAAAGAACATACCACCAATTGTACGCAGTGGCTGAAGTAGAGAGACAATTGAGCGAGACATTCCAACCGTTGAAAAGAGTTAGACAGGGCTACAGTATGTCGCCAACCCTACAGTGTATATGGGAAAGGAGGAATCAGTCACGCTAAGGTATGCGGTTTCCTTTCCAGCATGGTAGCATCCACTCATTATTATTTGCCGATGGTCTGAGACTGGTAGCAAAAAATATAGAGAGAGTAGGATGTCAAATTTATGATAAAGAAAATAATGGAATCATTTGAAGGAGGGGTGCTTGGAATAAATATGAGCAAAACAGAATGTATAGTAATGGGAGGAGACGGAAGGGGTATAGTACTGCCGCAAGGAGCTATTAAAGTTGAAACGTAGTTTATATACTTAGGATCGATTATCCATATCTCGGGGAACTGTGAAGCAAATGTGGAAAGCAGGATCCATCAGGCAAGAGGAGGAATTAAAATCTTAAATGGAGTCTGTGGAGCCACGAAATATCAAAATAAACAAAGAAGAGGGTTCTAAAAACAGTAGTGGAAAGTATACTTACATATGGTGCAAAAGGATGGACTCTGGGGTAGTGACAGAGAAGTAGAGTTCAGGCAGTAGGGATGGATGGAATAAGGTGGGCACCCAGGATGAGCATAACAGAGTGGAGAAGAAAGGAGGGACTTAGGGAAATAATGGCTATGTAACAACCAGTCGTGAAAAGAACTGAGAATAGAGCTTTTCAATTGTGTGTCCATGTACGGCGAATGGAGAAAGGACGATAGCCAAAGGCAGTCCTGAAATCGTCACCACCAGGAAGGTGCAGCGTGGACGGCCGAGATTGAGACGGAGAGCGGGAATAATTACAATAACGAGGAAGAGAGATTTGAAAAAGGAAGGCTGCCATGATCATGAATGGGAATACAGGGCTATTGCTGAACGGTAAAGACCTTAAAAGTAAAAGTGAAGTGAAATTGTCATAATGTGTAGTAGGTGAGAGAAGTCATGGGGTAACGATATGCACATATACAAGTGGATGTGGTATCGCGTTGAAAAAGCGCAACAGCAAAGTGCATTGGTGGAGCTGTCATTTATACTCAGTTGATTTAAGTGAAAAAGGTTTCTCACGTAGTTATGGAATTAACAGCCTTTGAACGCGGAATGGCAGTTGGAGCCAGACGCAAGAGATATCCCACTAAGGAAATCGTTAAGTAATTCAATATTTCGAGATCCATAGTGTCAAGAGTGTGCCGAGAATATCAAATAACAGCCATTGCATCTCACTACAGACGACGTAGTGGTTGAAGGCTTTCAGTTAACGACCAAGAGTAGCAGCCTTTGCGCAGAGCTGTCATTGCTAACAAACAAGCAGCGCTGCGTGAAATAACCGCAGAAATCAGGGTGGGACCTACGACGAATGTATCCGTTAGGACTGTGAGGCGAAATTTCTTATTAATGGGCTATAGCAGCATACGATCAATGCGAGTGCCTTTGGTAACATCACATCTCCTGCAGCACCTCTTCTGGGTTCGTCGCCGTATAAGTTGGAACCTAGACGACTGGAAAATCGCGGCGCGATCGGATGTCCCTATATTAATTGGTAAGAGCTGCTGGTAGGTTTCAAGCCTTAAGCAGACCTCACGAAACCATGGACCCAGGTTGTCAAGGTGCTGTGCAACGTGGTGCTGGCTCCACAATGCTGTGGCATATGTTTACATGAAATGGACTGCGTCCTCTGATCGCACTGAACCGACCAATGACTGTAAATGGTTATTTACCAAAGAAAACTCTGCGAACAGTAGCATATTTTCAGTATTTCTTTTATTTGGAGGACCATTTTCTGCATCACATCAATGCTATCTTCAGGCCCCTATGCACTCCATGCATAGACAATCGGATAACAGATATACTGATACTTGCATAACTGCAGCCATTAATACCTGGATTCTGTGAATCCGTGTCTGGGTTTACTTCTAAGACTTCACAACAACTGGGCTCACCTGCGGGCCGATAAAATGGTCAATGGATCAGCAGAGATGGAATGGTAATTTGTAGCTAGTTGGAGACCATTTATTTGCAGCCAACTAAGAAACGAATTCTTGTGGATGGCAATGCGCCATGCCACAGGGCCACAATTGATCGTGATTAGTTTGAAGAATATTCTGGGAAATTCGAGGGAATGGTAAGTCCACCCAGATAGCCCTACATGAATCCCATCGGACATTAATGGGACATAATTGAGAGGTCAGTTCGTCTACGAAATCGTCCAGTGGCAACGCTTTTGCAATTATGGACGGCTGTAGAGGTAACATGGTTCAAAACTTCTGCACGGAACTTTCAACGATCATGCCTCGTACGGTTGTCACAAAAGGAGGGCCGACACGATATTAGGAGAGAGAGAGCAGAAGAGCCAACACCGTGTTACGAGTGGAGGCCAAAATGCACGCGTTTTAGCTCACGCAGGCTGGCATGAGGAGGGAAGAACTATACTGATGTGAGGTCTGGAACATGACAAGAAATGAGAATTCAGAAAGCGGACGTATTAGTTTGATACTTAACTTTAATCCATTAATGATGAACGTCGTTCTTGACGGTACATGAGTCACAATATTATCTGTTCAGAATACATTCTTGAAGATAGTACTTACAGTAACTGAATATGGCGCCTTGCTAGGTGGTAGCAAATGACGTAGCTGAAGGCTATGCTAAACTGTCGTCTCTGCAAATGAGAGCGTATGTAGACAGTGAACCATCGCTAGCAAAGTCGGCTGTACAACTGGGGCGAGTGCTAGGAAGTCTCTCTAGACTAGACCTGCCGTGTGGCGGCGCTCGGTCTGCAATCGCTGCTAGTGGCGATACGCGGGTCCGACGTATACTAATGGACCGCGACCGATTTAAAGGCTACCACCCAGCAAGTGTGGTGTCTGGCGGTGACACCACATATCCCATGACTTTTGTCACCGTAGTTCATAAGATAATGTTGCATCGGAAAATGTTTCCTTTAAAAGACTCGGACATAAACAGAATGAAGTTATTTGTGATGCCCGAGATCGTATTATTAGACCGCGTGATCATCAAATTGATTTAGGAATGTCGACTGGCTCCCCCGTAGAACTAATCGTCATATATTTGCAGACGTAAGTTTTTCCTTATTACACATGAACATATAAATAAGCATAAATGTGGATCTAAGTATGCTGATAGACTGCTAAAATGAAGGAAATCTATGTGGTAGTAAATCCTTTATTGTGCCCAAATCATCAGTGCGCCTAGTAAAAAATACAAAAAAAAAAAAAGTACAGCACAAGTAATAGTGCATACAGTGACACAGCATTGAAACTTGTTGAAAACTACGAGAGCAACTAAACAATAGACCCCTTAAAAACCACTTTCCCGATTTTTCTTACTTCGGCTTCAGTGAAACCATTTGCTATACCTCATGCTTATTAAAGTAGGTACAGAAAATGGTTTCACTGAAGCCGAAATAAGAAAAATCGGGGAAGCTTTGCTTAAGGAGTCTAGGGTTAGTGGAGGGCCAATGATAAAAAAGTATTTCCCACTATCTTACTATGGTCCTGTGTCGGATAAATTTTCTAATGAATTCTGTAAAGTCAACCCTACAGTGGGTTTCCGGACAGGTAATAAACTGGATAAAATTCTACGACACAGTTTGGAGCCAGCGGTTCATAAGTGTGACGTAGCAGGGGTCTACAAGGTCAATTGTGGCTCGTGTGCGAAGTATTAAGTTGGAAAGAATCAAAGGGATTTTGCGGTCAGGTATCGTGAGCATGGATGTGCTAGTAATGATAGTGCGTTAGGGGACCTTGTTAGAGAATTAAAGCGTTGCCTTAGGGGCATTAACGGTAACTGGTCTACCCTGTACTAGGGTAGTAAAGGCACGATCCTAGATATTTTGGAGCAGATTGAAATTCACGTGAGCTATCAGGAGGATATGGATCTTTCTACAAATGAGCAAGTAGCGAGCTGTGGTAGCTGGTTTTTCAATTTCTTTCACGACACTGAGAGAGGTGCCGCAGTGGTTAGCACACCGGACTTGTATTATGGAGGACGATAGTTCAAACCCGCGTCCGGCCATCCTGATTTACGTTTTGCGTGACTTCCCTAAAACACCGGGACGGTTCCGTTGAAAGGTCACGGCTGACTTCCTTCCCCATCCTTCCTTAATCCAAAGGAACCTATGACCTCGCTGATTAGTCTCTTCCCCCAAATCCACCAACCAATCTTTCAGGACGCAGTTGTGGATATAATTCTGTGCTTTCATTAATGCTCCTAAATGAACCAGACTCATTTCATATTTTGGTTTCAACATGTCTACATCACTTACTGTATTCGACAACAAATATTGTTCGTCAGTTTTGCTTGGATGTCATTATGCGTCTGCGTTAACTAATTTCGTAGGAAATGGTATGTATTTCCTTTTGTTTAGTTGCTTTACTCGTTTTAACAAGTTTACATGTTTCGTGATTATGTCTACATACCTCCATCAGGACTTTAAGTCTGATCTACAAATAAATAAGATGGAGCTCTTTTCTAAATGCAATGTCTTATGGTATTATGATAACAGTTGTGGTAATACTGCCAACTTCCAAACTGAATTTCACTTTCAAAAATATCAGATCAAGATCCGTGATCTACTGAGAGAATTTCACTGGGGACAGCGAGTCATCTTTAGAGAACATGAGGTAAGCAAGCTTTTTCTCAAACATTGAGGGGAAACACCGAGTACAGACTGATGGGATTTTATCTTGCATATGCAACTTCACAGAAGGTAACTTACGGACTTACGGTGTATTACTCGTACTTAAATTCTTCAGTATATCACAGCAGAAAGATTCTCTCTCTCTCTCTTTCTCCCTATATATATATATATATATATATATATATATATATATATATTACTTTTCACACCGTAGTTATAGCTATTATAGATCGTTTTACTTAGCTTAAGGTTGATGAAACGAAAGTTACCCTGTAACGTCTCAGAAACATCTTTAATTTAACAAAAACCACCAATCTAGCCACCAAAGGGCATTTATTTTTCTGGTAACCGGTTGCAATCGTAGGTGGACAGTTTTCAGAGTGGGGTATGTAATTCCGTTGGTGACGCCTGGAGGTGATTCGTGGAATATTGTACGCCTCGTCAACTTTTCTTAAATTACGGTAAGAGATGCTGTTGTTACAGATATCACTTCTGAAACTGTTAACATCTTTAACGTGGAGCTTCAGTTCGCTATAATCACTTCGTTTCATTTTTTTGTACTTTGGGATTTGTTCGCTGAACATGTAATTGGCTATCAGCACTATGAGACTTAACTTCTGAGGTCATCAGTCCCCTAGAACTTAGAACTACTTAAACCTAACCAACCTAAGGACATCACACACATCTATGCCCGAGGCAGGATTCGAACCTGCGACCGTAGCGGTCGCGTGATTCCAGACTGAAGCGCCTAGAACCGCTCGGCTACTCTGGCCGGCAAGACAAGTAATTATGCCTGATATGAGCATGTACAGCCTGAGTCACGTAAGACGTAACAACCCTTTTATTTCGTGAACGGTTCCGGGTGTAGAAACAAGGTTTCCGCAATTCATACTTTGCTGACGGGCATGTAACATTTTGTATGGATAACACTCTGGATTCTGGTAGCAACCGAGACATTGACACAAATATGTTTTATTTATGTATTTATTTATTTTTAATGCAAGCGTATACTTTTCATAAGTGCATTCATTGTGTCTTGGGAAAGTAATTAGTGATATAGCCCTTTTTGTATTCCTCAGAGCCTGCAGCGTAGTAGCAGCCTAGAAGATATTTTCGAAACATTATTGCATGAAGACGTTGCTAGTTTTGGAAGCGTTATTCAAAAACTGTACGTTTAGGTGACAAGATTATTTCGTCTGCACTGCTCAAGCGATCTGCAATTACATAGCGTTTATTAGCATACATATATGTGCGTTATATATCTGATTGGTTTGTAACTACATTTATTTATTTCCACGAGAGACGTTATTATTGGGTCTTTAGGTATCAAATGTAGGATTTTCATTGTGTGGTCGAATTGGTTTACGTTATGATTTTCTGTTAAGTGACAGAAAAATATTTTCTCGATATCTGATCAAAATTTTTTTATCTTGTTTGGCCTATCTAGAGTTTCTCAGTCATTACAGTCGATTTTCACTCCTATATACCTGGGTACGCGTACATTGGAGGTTTTGTTTTACTGGAATGGTTTTGTGTTTATATGCTGTGGACGGTACGGCATGCAGATCTCACACACGAAAATATCGAAACAAAATCCTAAATTAACAGACTGAAACTAAGCATAAAAATCTTATTGAAACTGTCGTCGAAATTTTAGAACACGGTAATAGATGACATGGTAGGGCATACTACTTACACGA
Organism: Schistocerca piceifrons; assembly: GCF_021461385.2. Lineage (NCBI taxonomy): Eukaryota > Metazoa > Arthropoda > Insecta > Orthoptera > Acrididae > Schistocerca > Schistocerca piceifrons. The sequence goes on from NC_060138.1 coordinate 606,504,380, forward strand.
ACCTATACAAACATTCTATAATCACCACTCAATTGCATACAAGAATAAGATAAATATGTAACCATACAACATCGCTGACTGTCAAGTAAATCTGTCAAATTCATAGAAAACGAAAATGTCTAAAAAAATTGCTCAAAAACAACATCTATTGTTGGAAAAATATATATGTAAACAAAAACAGCTCTATCTGAGCATCAACATTTGACAGTTACAATTTCAACGATGAGATATGGACACTGTTACAAACCAATCAGATACTGTAAAGTGAAAATTGTACATACGAATAGCGCAACCGATATAACATTGTCACGTAAATGTACAACTCTTGAATAAAGCTCCATAAAATGTGTCTTAGTATAATTATATAGAATGTCTTTATATGATTCAGCGCTTGTTATTACTGACGTAGAAATCTGCACCCAGGCGGGCTCAAGCTACTGGAATGAAGTATCATTTCATATACGACATCATTACTGGGTCAGCTATAATTTTTGCACTGTATGTGGAACTACGGCATATGGTAGATTCTGGTGCATCAGATGGGGCCTACCTCAAATTGGTATACGTTTCCTGTTTTCGTGAAAATTACTGCAGTTTCTAAGATAATGATCGAAGCAGACGAATTAAAATTTGTAGTGAGGCCGGGAGTCCAACCCGTGCTTTCTTGCTTGCTAGGCACAAATGCTAACCATTACACCACCACAGCACGATGGTCAACATTCCTGCACGAACTACCTGAGCTGAGTGGTACAAGGACGTCCCATTACGTCCAATGCTGGGGTGCTTGCCAATATCGGAGAGCCCTGGCGGTAGTGACAATTGGTAAGGGAAAAATGAATTGAAGTTCGTGTTGGGGAGGGTAATGATTTGCATTTTTGCCTAGCAAGCAAGAAGACCCGGGTTCGAGTCCCGGCCGTAGCACAAATTTTAATTCATTTCGTCTGCTTCGATCATCATCGTAGATAATGAAAAGAGACTTAAATATCTCAGGGAAATATTTAATTATAAGAGCGGCTGTTTCGTCAGGCAGTTTTTCTTTTAAATACTCCGTGTAACTGCGTGTGTGCCAAAGCCGAAATGAAAACGTCGGTCTCTCTTACTTCATAATAATAAACAGCAATATTCACGGAAAAGAAAGAAACTACTGTATTTTAACTGTCTAACACTTGAAAAAGAAGTAAAGGATAGTATCTGACCTGCTTTGCATGAGAACGTGTGTATACTATGTAAAAGGAAAACACCTGCTGTCGGAGAAATGTTTATTTAGGTACTTCTCGACATTGTAATTAGACAGAATACACTTTAAAAACAGTAAACATTTTATTTAGAAAATCTGGCGACATGCCACCCATGCTCTAGTGACCTAATAAATCGTACAATTGTATAGTGTGACGGGCAGCGGCGAAAAGAGCAGACATCCCTACGCAGGCATATCTACCGTTTCGACAGGATTTCTTTTACATTCGCTGCGTACAAGTAGCAAGTATATCTTATCCGTGTTGACATACATGCTCAAGAAGTAATGATCTGCCGGTAGCTGACACAGTTTCTGCTAGTTCTGCAGAGCAGACAAGTAAAAAGTGGTAGGGCTTGATACAACGACGCAGCTGGCATGAGCGTATTTATAACGCACACCCTAGTCCGGCCCACTTCCCTTTCAATTTTAGAGTATTTCTTGGACTACTTGGCGAAAGATTTCAACATCGATATTAACCAGTGCTAAACCACTGTAATCGTCTTTACAAAAGCTACTCTATGCAGTTATGAAAAGTATATTGCTCCCTTAAAGAAAAACATACTTGTTAAAAGACTTCGGTTGATACCAGAGTTCAGAAAATTATTCATGCAAATCATTACGTGCCCTCAGAATACCATGAGTTACAGAAAACATAATTTCGACTTCGGGAACTGTTCATGAAATTAAAGGAGTTTTACGTCTTACGTGGCTCTCCCTGTTTAAACAAGAGTCAAAATGATAACGAAACAGATGGGAAAAAGTAGATAAACAGTTTATTATTTCAAAAGTAAGCGCCATAACTGTTAATAAATTCATCCCACTGAGGGGAAAGACGGTCAATGCTTAACGGAAAAATGTTTTCGGTTGCCTACGGAACCATGATTGTACCTTGGCGTGCACCTCTTCACCCGAAGCAAATCAACCGGAAATAATGTCTTCCTTCAGGGCTCGAAAGAAATGAAAAACTTATGGCGAAAGATCGGCAATATGTGCAGGATTTGTACGTGCTTCACAGCAAACCTTTTGCAGCGTATTCTAATCAACCTTGGCAGTATGGGGTCCCCATGCGACTTTCATGTTTTTGGAAGCTGGAGAAAGACCGTGGCCCCGTCGATTTCTTCGGACGAAGAGAAGCGCCTCTGGGTACAATCATGGCTCCATAGGACGTTTCTTTATGAAAGCATTGACCGTGTTGTCTTACAATGGGATAAATGTATTAACAGATATGACGATTACTTTTGAGTAATAAACAGTTAATTCCTTTTTTCCATCTGACTCGATTTGATTTGACTGCCACTAACAGCTTACGAAATCCATTGTTGGACCTATATCTTTCAGTTTTTCCAGTTGTAATTTCAGAACATTCTAGTGGACAGAACTACTTCATTTTTCAGTAATGATTTTCTTCACTTATGGACAAAACCTAGTTCAAGGCGGAATAGCGGACAGTTTATTTCCTTACTCAAATCCATACAGATTCATAAATAAGTATGCTCGTAAGTGGTGGGCATACACATTCTATAAAGTTGATAATCACGCAGAATAACGAAACGATGTACTATTGATTGGAAATCCTTGAAAATCCTAAACATTTCGATTCAGTGGATTACCAGAGTGTACTTAAGACGATGAAGTACTTGTTTGTCGATCGCTGTATTTATTACCTCCAACTGACTGGTTTCGGGCAATGTCACCCCTGTCCAAATGATTATTGCTAGTAACAAAATAAGCTTTCTGAATGGAATACTATCAGTTTCAGTGTGAAATGCTACCGACAGAGCGGTTGTAGGCGCTACAGTCTGGAACCGCGCGACTGCTACGGTCGCAGGTTCGAATCCTGCCTCGGGCATGAATGTGTGTGATGTCCTTAGGTTAGTTAGGTTAAATTAGTTCTATGTTCTAGGCGACTGATGACCTCAGAAGTTACGTCCCATAGTGCTCAGAGCCATTTTAACCATTTTTTTCGCTACCGACAAGTGTGTCCAGTTCTGATAAGGTGATAGCATCGTTAGTGAAAGTATAATTCAAACAGGGAATTTCACAACTGCGTCTACATCTACATCTATGTATGTATTCAAGGCCACTGTAAAGTGTATGGCTAAGGGTAAATCGTAATATACGTTACTAATTTTCTTTTGAGTTCTACAGTGTACTGAGAGAGGGAAAAATACTATCCGTATGCCTCTGTACACGCACGAATGTGTTATCTTATTCGTAATATCCTTACGTAACGTGCACTATGGTGGCAGGATAAACGAGGTGCGGTCTTCTGTGGATAAGGATTCTCTACATTCACCCAACAGGGTTCCGCGAGAACTCGTAATACTTCTTCCAAGAATGCCCATTTAAGGTCCCCGACCATTTCTGTCCACTTTCGTAAAGGCTATTTCGATGTTACGATAGAACAAGTTTGGTTCGGAATTCTTGTTTGGTGTCACGCCGACTTCATAAGGACTCCAAAAGTGGCAACAGTCCGACTGGTCGCACTGGCGTCTCGTAGAAGATTTCCTTTATAAATGAATTCCATTTTCCCAAAATCCTTTTAACAAATCTAAGGCTTAGATTCACCTTCTGTGATGCTGATTTTACACAAACGTCCTATTTCATATTGCTTCATAGTATTACCTCTAAAAGCATACATGAAGTGACGTGCATGTAATGTTCACCACTAAAATTGCAATCAGATTCTATCTGGTTCTTTAGACATTATGTTACATTTATCTACATGCAAGGAGAGCTAACACTGAACACATAAAGTAAAAATTTTGCCTGAATCTTTCCCCACTTGCTTACCATTGCTCAACGATGATACTTCCTTGTAGATAACAGCATCGTTAGTGAACAACCTGATTGTGCCATTCACTCCTTCGATGAAGAATTTACATACGTCGAAAACATTAGAGATCCTAATCCACTCCCTCGGAGCAGACCCACTGTTACTGCCCAGTATAACGTTCTGAGGTGTGCGAATAGGAGACCGGTCTTTAAGAAAGTCCGCAAGTTTGCACACCGGAGAACTGGTCGTAAAAAGCAAAGATCTATGCAGAAACTGATCCTTCTACGGCAGTGATTACCAGCCTTTTTGAGACCAGTCTACCTGAGGCAAATCAGATATTAACTAGTATCCACAATCCTTCCCCTTCTATCATCTTCAGTATTAATACCTAACAAATTTTTTGCAACAAAAGGAATTTTCTTTGAACAGTTTAATTTGTAAAATGATGAGAGATGCACAATATTTTGATTTTGAAGATGTTTTATCAAATAACGAATTAATGAGTGGATAAGCCAGATGGTACTGCTCATTTCCGACAAACGTTTTCATACAACGATGTAGTTCTCCGTGTTTTGCAAGTGTTAACTAAACTTCTTCCTGAGAATAGAAAGGTAACCATCCGCAGTGAGAGTAGATACCTGTTACAGAATATGCTTCCTGTGTACCACTCGCCTCCTTAGGAATGCTCGCTTCAACCCACAACGTACACCGGCATTTCAAACTAACTAAGTTAAAATGTGCACACTATACCCACTTTTTGTAAATCACTTGACTGCTGGATTTCTTACTTCTGAACTGACAGAAATTGGAAGACTTCAAGTTGCTAATGCGTTGTGTCTAACCACTGCCACTAGTAATAATAATAATATTAAGGCCCTATATCATTGTAACAGACATTTTGTTGTGATGTCAGTTAGTTCCTTTATTGCTGCGAATTAGTAAGCGGGAACTACTCACAAGTGGGAGAAGGCATTTACATGAGATATTTGAGCATATGTGATATACATGTTGTACACACATTACAAAACGGGGATCTCAGACTTAACCACAAGAATTGACGAGTAATCTCGTAAGAGCATTTAAATGCGAGAAGCAAACTCTCAACGAATATAGGAAATTTCTCAGTAATCTACATGCAATCAAAATATTTAGAAAAATATTTCCATCCAAAATAACACATAACATAGCCTATTCCTTTACCCTGCCTCATCTGCACCATTGTCCTGTACTTCAACGTGGCACGAATAGTGAAAACTCCTGCTGTCGATTCAGCTACCCATGAATTCTTGCAATATGTGTGTGTGTGTGTGTGTGTGTGTGTGTGTGTGTGTGTGTGTGTGTGTGTGTGTCACTGATGTACTTTATACTTCTGGTCGCACATTGGATAGCTGTCATTTCATAACTCCACATAATGATATGATGTGGCCGTCATACTGGTTGTACCCTAAATATTTCCCATCTCCCTCTCCATTCTAGCCACACGAAACTTCAGAAAACTACTCAGTAACCTGCCTTTTATCCAGTGCCACTTTGAATTCAATAGAAGATTGAAGCATTACCTTTTAAAATTGGTGCAGCCTCTCCCTCGACATATCCCAGTTGAAGTCCTTGTGTTCCACAATGAACTAGTACTTCTGCAACATTACACTATTCATGATTTTCTAGTTCATTATTTGATTTCGATTTTATTTCTTCTATGTCATTTGTTAATTTTACCATAGCATTTATTGCTCTTTTCCAAAACATTCAATTTCTTGTTGAGATCTGATTCCTTCTGTAGAGGATATTACTGAGCGTTTCTCCAACTGAGGCGGTGAGGGAGTGCAGAAGATGAAGACAGTCAGTCGTGACAAGTAATTTATTGACTTCTACGTTGGACAGGTGTAGATGCAGCATCCATAGGAGGCAGGTGACAAGCATTCGTTGGAACCAGGCTAGGAGAGCAGGCGATGGTGCACCAGTGCTTTCTACAAAACCGTCTTGTGGCGACCTGAGTAGTAACGCGTCATTCTCCTACAGTGGTGGTTCAGAAGGCAACTACTCTGTTCTCGTAACTGAGCCCCGGTGGTGGCTCAGAATCAGACACAAGTAGCTCAAACCTTGGACCAACCAGGCAGTGGCCAGATCCCCAGCAGTTGGTCACATCACAATGGCGGAATTTGTTGACAATCCATAGCGGAAGCCAACACATAGCAGACGCACATTCGAAACCCAGCTGTGGCGACGTCCCAGTCTCGAGGGACGGCCAGCTTTTATACCTGACAAAGCAAGTCATTCCGTGGAGGAAATTATGTATGAGGCGTACCAGATGCCACTGAAGCGTCTGTTAACCCCGTTATTGCACCAGCACCGGGACTCTGATTGCAGAACTGCTGCCATAGTACAAATGCTTGAGTCAGCAGATGCTTGGGTTTCAGCAAGGACACTGGCATGTTCTTCTGACGCGCCACCCCTCCCGTCTTGGAATAATTCGGATCACCCAGTTCCTGGTTGGACTAAAGTCTGGCTGAGTCAGTGGTGCTGTAACGTTCATACTTTACACATTTCAGTATCCTAATCAAAACACGAGTCTGGATATGAATTCTAGCTTAGCTGACATATGCCTATGCTCTACGTTCTCCTCAATATATTTCACTATTTATACCATTTCACATTCTCAGTCACTGGGTCATCGATTCTTAGTCTCTGCATTGACTCACTTAAGTTCTCAAAGGATCAGTCACCTCTTCACTCTTATTGTGGACCTGCAGGTCATAGGATGCTAAGCGTGGGCTCTGGGCAAGCATAAGCTTGTGATGGAAATAAACAACGCCTACGATCACCTAATTGGTGAATGCAACTGATGTGGTAGTTCGTACTGTGATGAGCCGGTGCTCCACATATCCAAGCAGGTATTCCAACGACATATGGACATTATGTGGGGCCAGCATCTGGCCCAGGAAAGGTGAATTGTCAGGTCCAAGGTATATTAGGATGGGTTAGGTTTCTGAAGTGATATGCGGATAGGTTAGGTTTCCCTTAGACAAAATTTCGAAAAGATGACTGTACAGAAAGATCAAGAATGTCGACACTGAAAATTTTGAAGCATCTGATAATTTTTGGTATCCTTTGCAATGGAATCTGTTTACGACTAATCTCAACTGTTTGTGTGTCTGTACGCAGTTTTAGACATACTATACCACATGCTGCTAATACGTTCTCCACCATTTTTTTTCTGTTCTCGTTGGCCTACATGCTTTGCCAAAATAGAATCAAAAAACTTGCTGGCTTCACTATTTGCCGACCACACTTTGTTTGTATAGTTCTCCATCAGCACTGGCCTGAGCGTCTGTCATGATTTGATGAGACTCGGTCAGCAGCCTGAGCGTCTTTCCACTTGTTTGCAAATATATTATTACATTCTATGGCACGCATCTTGAAATTCAAGTCATGTGCATTACCATTAATCTTTCTAAGATGCTGTATTACCTCAAAACCGAACTTAGTTAACTGTGAAGCCAACCGTGTCATGCGGCTAGACGGGTCCCTAAGGACCAAAAGCCATTTCAGTATTGCATGACCTGTTATAATTTTGAAATTTCTGTGACGTATCAACAGAAATAAGTGACTCCATAGAGCAAGCGCAGCATCAATTTTTCAGTAGCGAAGTAATTTTCGTCTGCCTTACTTAGCTATCTAGATACATATGCTACTAAGTGCACTGCCCCATCAATTTTCTGACTCAGAACATACCTCAACGAACGAATGCTGATATCACATAACATAAATCGTTTTCTGATAATTTGGGAAAGCGAGAACTGGAGCTGTGGTCTTTACAGAAAGTGTTCTTTACATTTTAAAGTCCATTGTAATATCACCCCATTCTTCAGCAAATGTGTCACAGGTCTTGTTATTACTGCAACTTTTGGCACAAACACTCCATAGTAACTAGCTATCCCCAGATACAACCAAAACTCTTTCCCTGTTCAAAGCATTGCGAATTCCCACAAGACTTCCACAGTTTGTGGGTTGGTTTGTACTCCTTCCTGGTAAGTAATATAGCCAAAATAGAGAACTTATTTTTAGTACAAAATGACACTTTGCAAAACTGTAGTCATTTTGCTTATAACTAATTAAAGATACAACATTATTATAACTTCCTGGATGTCATTTGAAAAGACTATAAAGTTGTCCGGGTACGTCACGCACTGTTTCAGTATCAAATCACTTAGTATATCACCAAACGGGTGCTGGAGTGTTGCTCGGCACGTTCTTCAATCTGGTACTGAAAATGACCAGACAGGACCGTAAACGCTATTTTGCGTCGATCCTCTGGTGCTACCAGTAGCTGATGGTATCGAATTCACAAATCCATTGTCATAAAATAACGGCATTATTCCAAGTTATTTAGGGTCTTCACAACTTGTCCACAGCTGTCTATTAAATAAATATCTCTCATTCTACAAAATCTATAAGCCTTATTCATGTATGGGCTCTTTCTTGGTACAGCTAATTACTGGTGCTGCCCACACGCTGTCAGTTTCTATTATAAACCCACTGAAGAGCTGCTTCTTGATAAATTCTTCCAGCACTGGCTGTAAATAATGTAGAATTTAGTGCGGTTTTCTGTATATTGGTGGTTCATTCCCAGTGGGAACGCGATATTGCAATAGCATCGTAGCCTGCAACGGTCCTGGATGGTTAAACAACGCCATGTGCTCCTCCAATAATCTTTCCGTCTCCTACCTACCATGTCCCTCTAAAAGTGACACCTGACCCCCAGAGTGCAACTGAAGTCAACACTCAACTGAGTTAAGCTGTTCTTTCCTAAAATCTCTAATTATTTCTCCTTCAATATTTGCAATTTAGTTATCAGCGGACCTTAAGGTAGCTCTACTTCCAGTGAAGTGAAGTTTTCCATGCTGATAAGTACTGCCTGGCTTCTGTCGAACACTTGTACGTAGGGTAAACTGCAGCGAATAAAACATTGTGCCTTATCCAGTTCTTCGTTTTCTATCAAGGGCTAAAATACTCACCGAATGCATACTGCCCCCACCATCACAGGTTAGTCTACAATGAAATGAGTCCAAAATTCCATATATCACATACGCTCTGACTGGATACATATACCTGCAATCCTGTACCTAGCAAAAATTTACACTTTCCTCCTCGTACATAGCCAGCTGAACAACTGCCGCCGGCCGGGGTGGACGAGCGGTTCTAGGCGCTTCAGTCTGAAACCGCGCCACCGCTACGGTCGCAGGTTCGAATCCTGCCTCGGGCATGGATTTGTGTGATGTCTTTAGGTTAGCTTACGTAGTTCTAAGCTCTAGGGGACTGATGACCTCAGATGTTAAGTCCCATAGTGCTCAGAGCCATTTGAACCATTTGATTTTTTCTTCCTTTCGCTTTATTAGAAACAGAGTAACAGACTGATTGATTGGAAACCAAAGATAATGTCAATTATCTGTTTCAGAAGACTACACTTCCTTTTTAATCCGTTTTATACTATCTATGGTTACTTATTTCATGATTACAATACGAAACTGTTTCTATTACAATGATGCAAGTTAACTTGAATTTAACAATTTTATCTATGGGAAACTCAGTGAACGTATGCTGTCAGACGTTACCTAATGATCATGACAGCAAACATTCATCATTGGCCTAGTGAAATCATTTAATAGCGATAGATATTTAAAAAATATTTTTCATTTTCAGGATCTACATGGTTTACCACCACTACTGGAATGTATCCTTTGGATGCTACAACTTGCGGTTACGACCGAGTCATTCCCATTCATCTGGTCACTAGCTAATCTTACGTGAAAGTGTCGGAACAATTATAAAGGAAATGCTTCACAATCAACTGTAGGAAATCTAAATAAAAGAAGTTTAAATGGATTGGACTTCCAAACGACATTGCTGACACAGGAATATGCAAAGACGAGGGTGGGGTTCGCAGCGTGAATCTCACACCCCTAACATTAAACAAAAGTGACAATGTTGCAGCCACTATGTAGCATCCCCCGTGATTGTTGGCTTGATGCACCCTCATGCGGAATCAGTGGCAGGCAATTGTTCAAATCAAATGGTTCAAATGGCTCTGAGCACTATGGGACTTAACATCTGAGGTCATCAGTCCCCTAGAACTTAGAACTACTTAAACTTAACTAACCTAAGGACATCACACACATCCATGCCCAAGGCAGGATTCGAACCTGCGACCGTAGCGGTCGCGTGGTTCCAGACTGAAACGCCTAGAACCGCTCGGCCACACCGGCCGGCTAAGAAAAAATCAATCATTGGTATATAATAACGTGTACGTTTACTCATAACATTAACGTTTGAAGGAGACAGCTTTATAATTAATTGCTGTAACAGTCCGATTTAAGAGAAGGCATGGGATCTCTTCTTACATCTAAGGTCACATACATGGCCTGTGAAGTGCGGTCAAAGCGTCTCAAAACGCTAATTATTGCCCCACGACCCAACTCGTGTTTGATGAGCCGCTGGCCTGGCGTATAGGCCTCAGTCGGTGCTGGCGAGCGCCTGGATTTTGGCATTGGAGCCTGGCTTATGCCCATGCTGCTATACTTCTGTACTACAGCCATACATTTCTGTCATGTGTTGTTACTCACGTTTGAAAAAGATGATGTCACGGGGAAATTGTTAAATGCATCATTAATTAGACTGAAATACCTGAAATACCATGTATTCATTACGATGAACATCATCACCATCATCGTAATAATCGGTTAGTGTTCGTTTCCTATGCATATTTTAATGTGTGGTATATCTATGATGTTATATTTACATTATTATTGTTACCATTGATTACTTGGAGAAGAATTCCGCCTTAGGCAAGACACTGTTTCGTAGTTTTGTTTTCACCCAGACATGTTTCACCACTTGTGCTATGGTGCTGTCTACAGCTAGTCGTAGTTTTTACTGAAGTGGTGTTTCTTTCTTCATTTTTTTCCCTAGGTAACACTATTTCCTCCGCTGTTGACGTTACACGTTCATTTTTCTTAGCAAGCACGGAAACAAGAAGAACTGCAAGATTCACTGGATGATTATTACTGACTGATCGTATACAACACATGTTGCAGAGTTAAGTTACTAAGGACGAATGGTTAGATATGAGAAAGGGCCTCAAGGCATCACTCTTGGGAAGTGAAATATATGCTTGCATAAATATACTTTTGGTACGTGCAAGGAATTTCACAATCTGATGTACAGTAAAGGGTCGTGGGAGTCGTAACTCTTCTGGCGTAAACACAAGCGCAGGAACGAAGATGAATAGCGCAAGAGAAGAGAAGGCGGTGAAACGACGTCGGCCAATGGTGCGCTGAGTAGGTCCGCACCACGACAGGAGCGGCCTCTACAACGGGAGAATATAAGCGCCGCCCCTGCCAGCCTCCGCCGCTTAGTATCGGCTTAGCATTCGCTCAGTATTCGGACAGTATACGGACAGGTCTAGGAGAGAACGCTACTATAGCAGTTATTAGTGATCCACAAAGTGTGTGACAAACTTACATGAACATTGTATATAGCAAAGGACTCTTGCTTGATTGCATGTCGCCCATTACTTGCGACACCGATGTAACTTCAAAATTAAGTATTGTCAACCTGCTTTATTGGAATAAAACTACTAATGTGATTTTGCTTTAATTTTTGTACAGCATTCCGAGAACGCAGCATCCTTTAGGCACCCTATACGAGACGAGTGGGCATGACCCCATAGTAACGAACCTCTTTCAAAAATTAATCTTAATTTTAATAATTAACAGCATCAGTTGCACCGTTTACCTAGAAATTTACCTAGGCTTCAGTCGGGATAACCCAACCTTCTTCAGAATAACAGTAACTACCGTTTGTCGATAGTGCACATCATCAAGCTAAAACTGAAAATCCATAAATTATAGTCAGACTGTAAAACTTATCTGGAACTGCCTCGGGCCCACTTCGCGACCGCGATGCGGTAGCCACGAGTGCTGTACTATCACTCGTGTCAGGCAAAGCCAGCTTTACTGACATGCGCTCCTCGGCTCAGCAGTGATATGTTTGGCAATGTGGCTTTACTTTAGGTTACGTTACTCGCATATGGCAGAGCTATATGAACACACGTTGACACTGCTACTGTCTAATAAGAATGTTAGAAGTTGTATGAGAGGACTTGCACTTCTCTTTACTATAGCAGGACAAGTAATTTTCACTGACTGCTGCAGAACACACCAAAGTAACATTAGTACATGACACTATTTTTCAACGTAGTTACTAAGTCTCTGAACAACAGTCGCAACGTACTACCAAGTATTCTATTCCTCAATGAAAAAAATCCGCTCCCTGGTTACGGACCCATTTGAGAACCGATGTGTAAAAGTCCTCATAGGCAGTGTCACCCAGGTCTGTGCGGCATTGGTGTAATTGTTGGCATCACTGCAGAGCTGGACGAGACATTGCGTTAGGTCCATACAGGGCCTCGGCCCATGTGTCGCCAGGATTTCAAGTCAATCTGCGTGCAACTTAAATGATTTTGCACAAGAACCGTATCGTCCCTTGTATTTCAACTTCGAATTACGTTTCTAGTTGCCCCATCATTTCAGCGCCACTCTGTAATGTACATGTTACCCGGTCCGTAACACAGCAGAACTGTGTCTTCAGGACACCGGCGACATTTACGATCTGACAGTTTGCCAAACTTCTTGCGTGTGTGCTTTGCTTTGAAGTCCCTTCGCCGTTCAGAAGAGACCTTCGGTATTCTTGATGAACACAATTTATTCACCGATCTCTGTAATTTTGTATATTCCTGAAAAGAAACAAAATATGACAAATGCAGTTGCTCAAGGATGCTCCTGTCATGGGCTCACACAATGGGCAGACTTGGATAATCCACAAAGATCAGCGAACATCACTTTCAACACAAGGTTAGGTTTTTGAATACGTATCCTTTTTTTCCACAGAAATGAAAACTAGAGGTATAATTTGTGGTGTCACCGTCAGACACCACACTTGCTAGGTGGTAGCTTAAATCGGCCGCGGTCCATTTAGTACATGTCGGACCCGCGTGTCGCCACTGTGTGATCGCAGACCGAGCGCCATCACAAGGCAGGTCTCGAGATACGGACGAGCACTCGTCCCAGTTGTACGACGACATTGCTAGCGACAATACGGAAGAAGCCTTCCTCTCATTTGCCGAGAGACAGTTAGAATAGCCTTCTGCTAAGTCCATGGTTACGACCTAGCAAGGCGCCATTAGCCTTACATAGTTTGAGAGTTATAGTATAAATGTCTCCAGAAGAACGCTGTATTCATCAACGAATAAAGTTAAGTATAAAGCAGCTACGTACTTTTCTTGCTACCATTCAATAGTTATCCTGTTCCAGAATTCACGCCCGTCTGCGTTAGATAGCGTGCCTATCGGCCCCCTCAAAATAACACTGTGTCGGCACTTCTGTCGACACATCATAATTAGCGATGGCAGACTTGGTTTCATTGGTTTTAGACTCTAAAGGGCGGTAACGGGAAGAACGAGGGTTGCCTGTATTGTCCTGCAGCCTACTGTAAACAGATCACTATCAGTACCTACGTTCTACCTACACTAAGGTCCTGGCGTCTTCTGCCTGGACCTGCTGCAGTTTTGTCACTGTCAAACGGGAAAATACACAGTGACGCACTTCACGTACGTTTCTAACAGTGTGTTCCCTGTTTTGATGTGGCTTGTGACACTTGCGGTGGCCTCGTCGATATGCTGGTGTTCACGGTGCATGTCACAGAAATGCGACCACAGCTGTAACAGTGAACGCTGAACGCTACAGACACCGACGGCATCCTTCACGTTGCGCCATTTCCTACACCTGCACAAGTCTCGTGGAAAAAGGCAGCTGGCCACCCGGAAAACTAAATTGCTGTTATGACCGTTGTAGCACACAATCCTGAGGTGAGTGTACCACAGATCCCACGCGGTTGTCGAATAAGCCGTAGTAGTGTGTGGGGAATTTTGCATAGGCAGATGTCTCATGTCTCACTCCACCAAAAACTTTATGGAAATGACGTTGAATCTGCATTGAATTCTGTCATTTTGCACTTCAGTGGTTGTAAGGTCATCCAGACTTCCTACGTGATAAATTGTTTACTGAAGATGCTTTGTTCACAAAACATGGTCATATGATTCTGTAGATCATACACTACTGGTCCATACAAAATCCCCACTGGTCATTTATTACATAGCATTAACCGGATGGCGACTTACATCATTTTTGCAAGACATGTTACCCCTTATGATAGAGGACGTGGGATTGGAAACATAGCTTTGTAGTTCCAGCATGATGTACGCTCCACACCTCTTCACGTGTTTCGATGGGAAGTTATGGATGCAATGTTTCCAAACAGGTAGATAGAACAGGGAGGTTTTGTGAGTTTCCCAGCCTGCTCGCAATTCGATCTCTTTTTCCGAGGACCGTGTATACCACGAACCCATAATTAAAGTACAGGATACACAACAACGTATTACCGCTGCGTGTATGGCAGTATCTGTCGAAACAATACAATCTGTGTAACGCTCACTTGTTACCCTCTGCACAAGTGTACTGATGCAAACGGTGGGTACTTTGAACATCTGTTGAGGAGACAGCAGTTACCCGTTAACTGTGAGTGCGTTTCCTGTAGTTTCTGTAGGTTACAGGCCACTGACAATCGTGGCTAGGACGCTAGAACCACGCCTCATCGCTATATTGTACCTTTACTTGCCATGCCTGTAGGACAAAATATACATGTGCCATTTAAATAAACATAACTTTGTGCGCCGGCTGGTGTGGCCGTGCGGTTAAAGGCGCTTCAGTCTGGAACCGCGTGACCGCTACGGTCGCAGGTTCGAATCCTGCCTCGGGCATGGATGTGTGTGATGTCCTTAGGTTAGTTAGGTTTTAGTAGTTCTAAGTTCTAGGGGACTGATGACCACAGCAGTTAAGTCCCATAGTGCTCAGAGCCATTTGAACCATTTTAACTTTGTGCTGAAAGTCAAGTTTATTTACCTTTATGGATTTTGCATTCCTGCCAATTGCGTAAATCCCTGACGTATGTACATCCCCCCGCCAACTAAATTTTTCACATTCTTTTCTTTTCGGAAATATATGAAAGGTGGCAGAAACATATGGAAACTTATATATATATAAGAACATTCTTATGTCCTGGCAATATGTTTGAGAGTATACATAATAGCACAATAAACGAAAATAAAACATAATCCTAATTTTGCAGCCATTCTTTCTGAATAAGCTAATTCAATGCTTTCTATGTTGTAGATAAGGGTAGCGTCCAACTGTCATTTGAAATTAACCAGGTATGTGTCTTCAGAGGATGTTATTCCCATCAGAAACTAATACAATGGTATTTATCTTGTAGGTGAGAGTAATTGCTGCTTGTTTTTTGTACCTGAAATTCATATTTCTTTCCAAAACAAACACGTATCGACAGTAGATACTGTATTTTCTATATTTTGTGTGAGTCCTTTGGAAAGTCAGGACATAAACTTTATTGCATAAGCGTTTCTATTGCGCAATATAATGGTACAAAGTGAAACAAATTTGGTCAAGACGTCTAATTGAGTTCTTATCTAGAAGGTAAAAGACGGAGATTAATATAGCTGGAGCTATTTACCTGTTTCGCAGATCAACAGCGCGGCTGTGGCTCAGTGAAATGGGTCCATCAAAATTAAGCTCCTACATTTCCAACAGCCCCCGAGTCGTGGGTAAAGGAATTCATTTTGTCGAAACTTTGGTGAAGATGAATCATCTGAAGGACGTCCTATCACGGTCACAGATGAAATCAAAGAAATTCCTGGTATCAAACATTCTGCAATTGACGATGTATGAAGTAAGTGATGACACGAATATTTAACAAAGAAATACGGTATGTTAATAGATGAATAATTAACAATAAAAGATCATTTGATAGATGGGCTCTACATTTGATGATTCGTGACTGTAATTAAATCCAAAATCACAGTTCTCAGCAATTTTTAGACCATTTTGTATTAGTACAGTGATAGTAAATACGATACTTTGACCAACAGCTATGAACGACTTTAGTTCATTGTTTTTTTCCATTGTTTTTTGAAAATCCAGGTAATTAATTTCGTTCAGCTATGACTATTATAAATTCTGTGCTGTTACACGAATCTGAATATGTTTATGTCTGAATTAAATCAATTCTCAAAACGTTAAACGAACTGTGACGGAAGACTATAAGTAGGCCTAAAATAGTTCTAATATAGTAACATCCTTCAGCCACATACATGTACGTATTGTAAAGCTGTAACTTTGTAGACATCTTAGTCTTGTTTAGATAGCTTTATTCTCCACGTCGCAGGGGCCACAATCGTGCAATTTTAAAATACAATTTGATTTTGTGTTCTATTATCGGGCTAAGAATGAAACTTGTTGTGAATGAAACTTCGCAAGTGGGACAAACCACCAATCAAAACTGTTGGTTTGGTAGCCGGTGCCTCTTGACTGAAAACGGCAATGTAAATTTTATTCCTCGGTAACGTTACGGCCAGTGTTTCCTAAAGGACGTGTTCGAAGTGTTTTTCCCATCAAGAGAAAGAGAGGAAATAAATGACTAACACTATGCTACTTATCGAACGAGGTCGCTTGGAAAAGTGGTGACAATAGGTTTTGAACGAAACAAAAAAAAAACTTCATAACTTGTTGTGAGAGGGTACAGACCTACAAGGTGATCTGCCAGAGGGAAAGTAGAGGGGCTGCTTTGTCAAAGTTCACCAGATTCACAAGATTTGGCACCGTCTGACTTCGTCCATTCCCAAGATTAAAGAGGCTTGTGGATAGAAAATGTATCTTCAGTGAACAGACACATGTTTTGTTACAGACCTTCTAGATTCTACTCACTGGAAAAATCATTGGACGAAAATGCTTCGAAATGAGAAGGGCTGCTTCGAAAACATTTTATTTTTTAATAAAAATACACCACTTTTCACAACTGGGCTAATACCTTTTCACCTTACGCAGTAATCGTCTACTTAGATATTTCATAGTCCTTAAACATTTTAATCATTTAATGCTGTAAATAATTTAATTATGAAAACAGCATGCGTAAATTTTATGTTTTTTTAATGTCAATTTAGTTTGTAGTGTTTGTACTGAACAATGACTATTGAAACAGTAGTAAGTGTTCGGTTGCAGTTGGACGATCTTCGACTGCGTGACACACGATGCTGAAGAGGAACGCGAGATCGCGCTGCGGAGGTGCAGCAGGTGATGTGGCAGCGCGCCAGCAGGTGCGGCGTCGGTAATGGACGGCCCGCAAACGGCCGCGTCGCGTGAGAGCGCCGCCTGACTTCAGCAGCGGCCGCTGGCACGGGCGTCACGTCAGGGCGGGCCACCTGCTGACGCTGCCACGGGCCGACCCAGCAAAACTTCATAAGGAAATGGCTTGGATCTCCCAGCAACGCAATGAAATAAATTCTCATCGTTCGCGAACTCGGACGTATTGTCCACATATACTACTATTGAACTGTCTGTGTGAAAGAAGACAGAACAGATCGTCTCTATATATGATCGGCCCTTTGTCACACCGAGATGTCACATCACCAACTACGTTGTCTCCTCGATGCTGGGTATAGACGCTGCGTTCATTTGAATCGTTTGGTATGGTGATTGTTTGATTGTTCACCGCCATATATTTCTGTTACTGCCTCTATGAATGAGTTTATTAAATGCAAGGCGTAATTTCATTGATATCTGATATTCCCCCAAGGACGTAGCTAAAGGGGAGTCCGGACACCCCGCCCCCCTCCCACACACACACACACACACACACACACACACACACACACACACACACACTCTCCTATCACCTAAATGAAATTACAAACTATCTAGATGCCGTGTAGCGAAATCTGAAAGATATTCAACAAGACCAACGATAGATTTAAAGTATCTATCCGTCTATAGCACTATCGGCTATCGCCCATCGCTATCTTAGCCAAGACCAGTTGTTGGTCTACCTTGAGCTCAGTTGTTTTTTTATTCCGTTCAGTTCTTATTTGTGGTTGAATTTAATATAAGTGGTACCATTTATTGTTTTTGTGCTCTGTATTGTTGTGATAGTTTCTAATTATGGAAGTATTTGTAACAAGAAAGAAGAGGAAAACAATTTCGATTCGTCCGTTAGCGTTATGGTAAGTTAAAAATATGCATGCACTACTATAACAGGCTAACTACATGTCTTTAGCAGTTTAATGTGAGCACTGGAGTCATTATTTAGAGGCTGGTATAACTTTGGCGTTGCAATATTTTAGTGTTCCACACGGCAGCGGAGCGCTAAATATCATTAAAAGCATATTAAGTTAAAAACTGAGCATAAAAATACACTTGGACTTACCTGTGTCACCCAAAAATCACGTTGATCAAGAAAAATATCGCCCATCTACATCTACATCTACATCCATACTCCACAAGCCATCTGACGGTGTGTGGCGGAGGGTACCTTGAGTACCTCTATCGGTTCTCCCTTCTATTCCAGCCTCGTATTGTTCGTGGAAAGAAAGATTGTCGGTATGCCTCTGTGTGGGCTCTAATCTCTCTGATTTTATCCTCATGGTGTCTTCGCGAGATATACGTAGGAAGGAGCAATAGACTGCTTGACTCCTCAGTGAAGGTATGTTCTCGAAACTTCGACAAAAGCCTGTACCGAGCTACTGAGAGTCTCTCTTGCAGAGTCTTCCACTGGGGTTTATCTATCATCCCCGTAACGCTTTCGCGATTACCAAATGATCCTGTAACGAAGCGCGTTGCTCTCAGTTGAATCTTCTCCATCTCTTCTATCAACCGTATCTGGTAAGGATCCCACACCGGTGAACAGTATTCAAGCAGTGGGCGAACAAGTGTACTGTAACCTACTTCCTTTGTTTTCGGATTGCATTTCCTTAGGATTCTTCCAATGAATGTGTCTGGCATCTGCTTTACCGACGATTAATTTTATATATGGTCATTCCATTTTAAATCACTCCTAATGCCTACTCCCAGATAATTTATAGAATTAACTGCTTCCAGTTGTTGACCTGCTATAATGTAGCTAAATGATAAAGGATGGTTGTGTTTCTTTAAAAATTTTGCTCATATTCTATCGTTAGTAGCTCAAATCGAAAAATTTTGCCCAGTCTGGTGACTTGGGTACTCAGGTATCCAGACCAGTTCCGATATTGAACGACACGGAGGGGTTTGTCGAGAGCGGAAGTGGAATGTTACGATAACACGTTCTATAGTCCGTTCGTATCTAAAAGATGGTTTCAGCTGACTGCTTGAATTCGTCGAATACAACTGCGCCCTGCAAACCTTCCTAACCCTTCTGTTCAAAATATTTTTACGCTCTTGTAATATTATAAGGACGAAGCCAACAGTCCCATGCACAATTAATTCTTGAAATATCTACGTATTCGCGCACTGTCAAATGATTATACATGCACAATTAAAGAAAAAACGTGGAGTTTCAGAATTCAATCCTTTGTTGTGATGTATTTTATTTTATTTTAAAAAAGTGTACAACAATCAGTTTTTCTCCACTGACTTAGGGATAGCTCTGCGTGTTGCACAATCCCTGGATTTGGAAGGCGACTTGGTTTAAATCTATCCGCTGGCAACCTTGAAAATAGCTTTCTGTGGTTTTCCATTTTTAATTTACACAAACGCGATGGTTGGTCTCTTACTACAGGCCAAAACCAATTTTCTTAAAGAGGAAGCCGCTCTGCTTAATTGAAATGAGCTACATCAAAGGCAAACCAAGCGTCTCTTTGGAGACTCCCGGCACTAAAAGCCATATGATCCATAAATAATAATGCAAATTTTCATCATTTAGTCTCATGCACTTGTCTGCCGGGACATCCTCTAATGCAGGAAATGATCTCTCTTACACTGCAAGAAGTGACGGACGCATACTTAAAAGAGGAGATTTGAGAAAGTGTAAGGTTGAATAACTCCAAATTCTTTGCATTTTCGTCACCAAACATTGTTCTAGCTTCTCTCTCGAAGAGAGACCTCCTTTTACAAAAATCCTTTCGGTAATAACCACGGTGCTCTCAAAATTGGTCCAATCTCGTGCCTTCCTGATCACTTCCTCAGCTCAGTTACAGGCTGAAGGAAGAACAATACAAAGTGACGCTGGGGGTGAAGGGAGATTGTCGCGTGACTGCTTCTTAGTGGTTTACAAAAACACAGGGTGTATCAAAAAGAATCATTCGATTTGGCACGCCTATATTTCTGAAACTAATAAACATATATAATGAACTTTGTTTTTTGATGAACAAGAAACTCAGAAAGCTTTTTTCATATCTTTTCATAGGTGTTCAATATGTCCCCCTTGATATGCACGGCATGTGTCAAGGCAGTATTCAAATTTTTGCCCCACTGCAGTGAGCATGTCTTGACTTACCACTCCCACAGCTGCTGTTCTGCGATGTCTCAGTTCATTCATTGTTGTCGGTAGCGGAGGCACATACACAGAGTTTTTATAAACCCCCACAGAAAATAATCACATACAATTAGGTCCGGTGGCCTTGAAGGCAAGTAATCTAAAGCTGAATCATTTGGTTCAGTGCGACCGATTAATCATTCAGTAATCGTTTGATTTAAAAATTCCCGCACTTCCAGATGCCAGTGCGGCGGTGTCCCATCGTGTTCGTAAGTGAAGTCGTTCGAATCAGTCTCCAACTATGGGAAAAGAAAGTTCTCAAGGATATCGAGATATGTGCTTGCTGCAAGAGTTTTCTCGGCAAAGAAAAATGGACCATACACCTTCTCCCGTGAAATTGTCAAACCACATTAAATTTTGGCAAGACCCTCTCACGTTGTACAGTTTCGCATGGTTGTTACGTACGTACCCCATATTATCACATTATGACGGTTCACCTTTCCATTTAAATGGAATGTTGCCTCGTCTCTAAACACTGAAAGAAAACTGCCATCCTCCATCTTGCCAAGAACCAAATTACTGAAATACTCTCGATGCTGTTTGTCACAATCACGAAGAGCTTACAGTAGATGAATTTTGTATGATTTCACGCCAGACGGACATCGGGGGTCTGTTGAGCTGTCAAGCTGCATACCCAATGGATTTCTAAGGACTTCTTGTGAAACAACGGCGGATGCGTTCGACGTCTGTGTCCGACATTCGGGGACGGCCTGGCGATTTGCCTTTACAAAAACAACTTGTTTTTCGGAATTGTTCATGCCATCGTCTAATGCTCTGTCCTGTAGGAAGATCGACACCATACCTAGTACGACAGTCACGCTGAACTGTTATTACTGACCCGCACTATTCAAAACACAGAACACCAAAAGCTTTCTGTTGTCCCAACAGCATGTTTACTAGAACTGAATTGGGCTCACACTTCTGCTACCTAGCGGGAACCATGTAAAACTCGAGAGTACGTTACCCACGCACGTATCTCAAATTAATATAATTGTTATGATTTTTTAAAATCGGATTATCCTTTCTGATACACCCTGTACATCACCCCTATGTAAGCAGATAGAATTCCCCCTTGGTGAAAACTCAGAAAGTCTTGTCGGACAAAATAGTTCATCGTTCTTTATGGAAGTTTTTGGAATAAATGAAAGACGTCTTTCTAATATCCTCTTTAAAAAAACCGCCTGCCCACATACGACAAACTCCTGGCTACGTCCCTAATTCTCAGACTGTCTCATGGAAGCAATAAATTAAACTACCATTGAGTTATAGCGATGCACATCTGGTGTCACCGCTAGTGTCAAAATTCCTCCGCTGCTGAAGTTTTCAGTCTGTTTAAATCAGCTTAAATTTTGAATAAATATTATCAGCAATAGCAATCGAAAACTTCCGGTATAAGAAGTCGTCCTTGTTGTACTAACGGCCTTGTCAATGAGGGAGATTAGCTGACAGTGTAAATACAGGACATGTGATCTTTAATAGATAAAGTTTCAGAATGCTATATACACGGGCAAGAGATTCCAGATTACTCCCCCATTCGGATACCCAGGAGAGAACTGCCAAGAGAGCGGCAATCATGAGAAAAAATACTGAACAACGAACGAAAGCTTAACATTTTATGAGTCGCAGCATGGGAAGCGGCAGTTTTGAAAGAGGTAGAGAAACTAGAAAACTAGAAAGCGCAAATCCAAAGGCTCAGTGCTGATACAGTGGGGATCACTGAAGTTAAATTGAAAGTTAATGGTCTTTTCTATTGCTGTTTCTACATGAATTCTACATCCAACATGAAGGACTGCCCATGGGATCACTCGTAAGTGGCCTACTTGAAAACAAAATTTTTGATGAAGTAATTAAACTAAAACAAGATAAAGTAATATACTGGTACCACTGTGTTCATGACATAATTTGCTTGGTGGGTGAAAAACGTGACTGGAGACCACATTTCTACAGACACATCAATACAGCCCACCCAAAACTCCACTTCATCTCTGAAATCGGAACAGATAAACAATAAATAAATAAATTTCCTAGAAACCCCACTAGAAAACAAAAACTCTAAACACCAGTTCTCAAACTACAGAAAACCTACATCAACCAGTCAAACTACCTAACAGTCCACAAGCAGGCCAGCCTCAGCTAAACCCTACACAGATTGAACAGACTTCCAATGAACAAAGATAGCTACATACAAGAACTAAACGTAATCAGACAGACTTCCACACAAAATTGTTACAAAATTAAACAGTAAATAAAAACAAAACTGCGATTCTTGAAGCTTTCCCGGCATACTCAATGTTCAATGAGGTTTCGGGATTGCAGTCGGATCATGATGACTTCTTTCGGCTGGCAGGCGTCCATCCATCTTCAGGTGAGTGTTCATCACTGGAGACTGCATTTTTTTTCTTCATTGGATTTCGATAAACAACAAAAGCAGGTGATAAAAACGGTGATTTAAATTGTAAAATGGGGGAAAATTCTGAAAGTTAAAACATAAAACAAAGGGTTGGCGATGCTAATAAAATACACAGGAAGCAGACAGGTAAAATAATAGGCAGACAATTAAAAAAACACGGCGACATTCTGGTTTCTGTTCGCAAGAGACATAAAAATCACACCCAGCGACAGTGTGGTTTCTGTTCGCTCACTGGAAACAATGCACTAAAAAGTCAGCACGAAGACGACACACCACATCCAAGGGAAGATGGGGGGGGGGGGGGGACCTGGACAGATGAGGGGAAGAAAGGGAGGAGGAGAGAAAAAACGAAGTGGGGGGGAGGGAACAGATCATATGGAGGGAGAGGACTCATAAAGGGGGGGGGGGGGGAGGGGCAGGGCAGACGCAAGAGGGAGTGTGGAAAGGTAGAGGAGAGGAATGCAGAAGGACTCGAGGGAGAGAAGGGAGGCAGAGAGAGGGTAGGCAGGGAAAAAACAGGATGGAAGGGGGGGGGGGGAGGGAGCCTGGGAAAAGGGACTTCAAGTTCCCGGTGTCAGCTTTATAGCAAAAACTGGCGCAGAAACGCATACGCTTTGGCGGTCGTCACAGGAGCGTCTTCTGTCGAAATCCACAGCCTCTGGAAATACTGTTTTATCTGTGGCGCACAGGCGCCTGAGTAAAAGTGAAAACTACGTTCCGCCCTCTGTCGGAATGCGCGCTCGCGTCGTTAAAAAGAGACGTCAGATGTCGCCATATGTGTCATTATGAATAAACTGTCTTCTCTCAGAAGAAATTAGGGAGATCATCGGGTCCCAAGTTCTATCCAGTTGAAAACCGCCGTCACGATTTATAAGATCTTTTGCTAAGCATATCTCCACGGATTCTTTAATTACTCAATTCCAAAAGGTTCTCGCTTGAGACAAGATTTTCGTGGCACGAAAATCCATAGCGGGTCCTACGTAATACAATGCTCAGCTATCGCTGCGAAAGGCGAGTGTGGCGCTCACGTTCAACGCACCATTCATGCACTGTGCATGTCGTCTAACCGATATAGGCTTTGCCACACTGGCAAGGAATTTTGTTCATCCTAGCCTTCCGCAGACCCAGATCGTCTTTAACCGAACCGAGAAGAGCACTAACCTTCGCTGGTGGCCGGAAGATTGCTTTAAACTTGACGTTTCCTTAGGATCCTGCCCACTTTAGATGAGAGGTTGCCAATATATGAAAAGAACGCACTGGACTTGAACAGCTCCGTATCTTCTTGATGTTGTGGGTGGTCACGTTTATTTCTTATTAGCTGTGTGCTAATCTGATGTGGAGATTGGCTGGCGCTTGCTATGAGGCCATTTACACGCTGCATCACTGGCGACTTCGCTTCCACATTGAGTAACATTTCCAGTGTCTTGCCCCTCCAATACTGTGAGGGATTGCTCGATGAAACTGCTCCATTGTATAATTTCAAGCTCACCAGGCAATCGCTTATCGGTTCCTCCAAGCCAAACTTGTCCCCTACTTGCCCGTTTTTGCAAGTAGAGATATAAAAGAACATTGAGCCAGTCGATGTCTGACATGGCTGCGATTGCTCTAGTGCGTCTTGTTTTCTTAATTCGACTGGCAATAAATCCGTCAGTTCGAAATTTACAGCGGCATCGTCTTGATGAGTAGATACAGTCGTGTATGAGGTGGATGTGGTCCCCATCATGTTTCCACATGATAATTTGGCCAGGGTAGGTTTGTGCAATGATATTAATTCGTCTACAGAATTCATCAACGTCGTTATCTCCTCTGATGACAATAACGTCAGTGTAATACCATCTTTCAGAGATCTCAGATATTCGGAGAAGCTCTGGAAACCAAAGGACGAGACTAATGAAGAACTTTCGAATTGAGTAAAGTAATTCAAAATTGTAAACATGTATTTGCCTAAGAGTCCATCTCCCTGTGCCAGCTTGCAATGCAATCTCGTCATTAAGTATATCATCGCCTTCAAGGACGGTGTTGGTATTTCTGCCTCCAAAAGAGTGAAGATGGTCTGCACTGCTTCCAGCAAATTCTCCATTACCACTCTGCAAGAAAGATATCATTCAAATCAGGATCGTCTTCATCTGAATCAGATACCGCACTTAACGCGCCACCACAACGTACACTTCTGAATAATGGACTATTTGCACAAAACATGCACCAATGGCTATATTGTTTAAGATGAGGCGGACAAGTTACACCATATGAAAAATATGGTGCCTTGGTAAACATATTAATTCTCATTCCATTTATAAGTGGTTGTAGTAGCGGGTTTCTCCATGAATCAGTTAATTTGTATAAGCAATTTTCACAGATAGTATATACAAATTCTTTATAAGTAATTTCATAAAAATATACTTTAATTTTAAATCTACTTTGCCAGAATGTAGTAGTATCAAAGAAAGACACTGTAACCAAACAGAGTGTTTGCCACGTAAGTGGAATACCCGCTCTAATTTTTGAACAAGCTTCTATTGCATCAGTAACTATTTCATTAATCATCGGAACATTTTCACTTTTATCAAATATGTAACATTCTGGCAGTCTATATGAATTGTAACAACTATAACGGCTTCTGACATCAAATGTAACAGTTGTGTTACTAAATGTGTTACTTCTGTCACTCAATGTACCTTGGTTTTCTCTTTTGATGCTGTCAATTGTCAGGATGAGCATTCTAAAGCATTCTGTCAGGGTGAAAATATTAAATAAATTAACTTTTTTCTCTTAACAACATGTGGGCATGGTGGGTTCTTCCTTGGCTCAGGTATGAGGTCGAATGAAACATCATTTTTACATAAGATAACTTTTATTGAAGATTTGTACAACTGTATCTTACGGGATGTTCTGGTTCGGAGAGCGGCAGCTGTGTCGTTGTGAAGTCTTCTGCTGCGGCAGCGGCGGCGGCAGCGTCTGATTACGCGTAGCGGTGTGTATCTCGTGTCGCCGTCTCGCCCAGCTGACTGGAGACGCGCAGCGCGAGGTGGCCGGTTTAACTATTGCGAGCGAAGTCGTGCATTGGATGATACCTTGGGTGTGGCGTCCCAGTGTTTCTCTTCTCTAAGCGGCCGCGTGTGTTGTGCGTCGACCAGCGGCGCGGCGCGGCGGAGCAAGGCCAGTGTCCCGAACTCGAACCACGGACTCCCGCTTGCCAGTCTTCGGCTGTCAGGTCTTCATCCCAGCTCACAGGTGACTGCTGAGGTGAGGCCGTCTCCTTCCCGTCCTCACGAGTCACCCGGGTACATAAAAATCAGACTTCCAATACCTTTTAACTTCTGTCTTCTGGCGCCGCGGCTGCTGCTTGCTATTCCATTACAGTGGCGGACTTGGTGCGACTGTGCATGATGTAGTCTCTTCTTGGATGACGGTCTTCAGCGCCGAAACTGACTGAAAACTACTGCTACTCTTCTTTTCTTCTTTCATCTCTCATCTTCGTCTCCGTCCCCGTCTCCGTCTTTGTCTTTGTCCCTGTCTTCATCTGTCTTCCTCTGTCGGGCCCACCGCGTCTCGCGTATTTATTCACTTCAGTTCACTGGAGGTGAACGACTTCACGGCCATTGCCTCTTCTGTCACGTTGGAAAGCTTCTCGAAGAATCTTCTTAACGTCGGTCATTGGCTCTTGGAATGTAGACGGGGGCCTCTGATCGCATGTGACGACTGAGAAACACGTGAGCCGGTCATTGCCTCTTCCGTCACGTTGGAAAGCTTCTCGAAGAATCTTCTTAACGTCGGTCATTGGCTCTTGGAATGTAGGCGAGGGCCTTTGCTCACATGCGACAACTGAGAAACACGTGAGCCGGTTGGGCGATGCCCTGACGGCTGAATCGACAGCGCCCGCTTATGTGGAACTTGCTGACTTCACGGTCATTGTCTCTTCTGTTCTGTTGTTCTGCCCGCTGACTGCGAGTATGTAACTCTCTAAACTAAACCAAGTTTTCCATTTATATTCTAATTTCTAGTTCACTTTGATTTCACTAATTTATTTACTTAAGTACCACTCAACATTCCTCCACTCTTCGGAGAAATTCGCCCTCGAATTTACCACTCAACATTCCTCCACTCTTCATATGGAAAAAGCACAAGCACTGAAAACTCTCGATTTAGAAGATTACACACGCTTCACATTAAGTATGTGGAAAATACTTTATTACTTTACAAAAGCACTGTGCGGTCATGAATCACATAGATCTTACATAAATGGTTGTAATAAGTGTAACAAATCTTGATGACAATGAATCAACAAAAAATAGATTTTGCACTTAGAAAATTACATAGCAACAGCTGTTTAATCTACCCTATACTAATGCAAGAATATCTATTCTTCAGTATTGTTTATTTTAACAAGAGACTGTTTAATAAAGAATGAAGTACAATAAACAAAATTAATACACTAATGCTCAAAAGTAACTACTGAAGTACACCAGTTAAGAGTGTGGTATCCAGTTAACAGGGATTTGATGAAGTGGTATATTATTATTTGGCTTATTTTTTCGTCTTAAATAAAAGAAAACTGTACAAAGCAGAAACACCAACACAAAGGTTGCAGATATACCCGTTTCTAGCATTATAATTTTAGTTTTGTTCACCGTTTAATTGTAAGACATGTTGCATCATAACATTGGCATCAATTTTGCCTTGCTGTGAGTTTATGAACATATCTAATGACTTCAGATGGGAATGTCAAGTGAGTAATTGAGGTAGGATAGGTTTTATGTAGGAAATGCTTGCATGGCGTTTTCTGAAAAAAGCAAACAACATGGTTATGAACCTACCAACCTAGTAAAAACAAAAACAAAGAAAAGAAGGAATACATTGTAAACTACAAGATCTACATGTTTCTACATTCAACTTTTCTTTCTTAAAAAATAAACCATAATAATTTATTAATTATTTACATTTGTATACTGTCCACAGTCTACTAAGATTCAACTAGGACATTCGCACCCTTGAACGAAGATTGTATGGTGCCATGTCTGTATGTTGTGCTGGCGTGGCCACTCTTTTTCCTTTACGGGAACTTCCTCCACCCTTCGGAAAAGCAGACACTATTGTTGAAGGAATTACATCTGGAGCGCCCTTAAAAGGTTTTAAACGACTTGCATGGACAATGGTAGTTCGTGTGGGCAGTTGCAATTTAACGTTGACTGGTGACGTGATCTCAATAATTTGATAAGGACCTCTGTAGTTTGTTACAAATTTCTTCGTTTTTCCTTTCGCTATGTAAGGAGTTGAAAGCATAGCCCACTGACCGATTTTGTAATTTGGATATTTAGCTTGGGTATTACCTAATCTTTCCTGTCGTTCCAAAGCCTTTGTATTAGATTTTTGAACCTTTTTCCATACATCCTTCATCATTCGACTGAAATCTCTTACTGTTTCTCCGACTTTTCCGTTTTTCTGCCTGATTACATCAAAAGGGGACGGCATTTTTTTCCCATAGACCACTTCATAAGGTGACATGCCAGTTGCTTCATGCGTTTTGGCGTTGTATACCGACACGATTATTGGTAAATACGTATCCCAATTAGAATGTTGTTCGTTAATATAATAACTAAGCATCTTGCCAACTGTCCGATGAACTCTTTCCGTGCGCCCGTTGCACTGAGGGTGTAACGGAGTTGTGCGTAATTTGCGTATTTTTAATAAGTGGCATAGCTGTTTCATTAATTCAGACATAAAATTAGATCCCTGATCTGTGATAATAGCTTCAGGTACTCCAAATTTAAGTATCCAGTTGTTAACTAAAGCTTGGGCAACTGTATTTGCTTGCTGATCTGGGAGACTCACCATAGCTAGATAGCGTGAAAAGTGATCTATAATTGTAAGAACATACTTATTACCAGCAGGTGTTTTATGAAATGGCCCGTAGAGATCCAGTCCACAGATTTGAAATGGACATGAAGCCTCGGGGAGCATCTGTAAGTGTATTTTTGAACGAGAAAGTTCAGCTCGTTGTGCGCACGCAATGCAATTACGAACGTACTGCGCAACATCCTGCTTTCTGGTTTGCCACCAAAATCGCTCTGCTACTCGTCTTTCGGTTGTCCGCTGTCCACCGTGTCCTGCAAGGATATGATCGTGGGCCTCTGCCATTATTTCTTGTCTAAGGTGTCGGGGAACAACAATTCGCGGTCCAAGTTTTGTTTTACGGCATAATACACTATCTTCAAAGCAAAATTGTTTTTGAGTTGCGTATTTTTTACATTCTGTATCCTCATCTTGTGCCTTTCTCCAGTCCTCAGTATCTCGGCCGGTTGCTTCCAAAAGTGCTATTTTCCGACTTAGGCAATCTGCATTCGTGTGTTTTTTGCCTGGTTTATGGATAACTTCGAAATCCATTTCGGAAAGACATAGGGCCCAATGGGTAAGACGACTAGATGGATCCTTTAATCCAAGCAACCATTTTAAAGCTGCGTGGTCTGTAATAGCCTTGAATTTTCTACCATACAAGTAGCATTTAAAGTATTTGATACCATAAATAACACTTAACAATTCTTTCTCCATTGTGGAATAATTTCTTTCTGCCGTTGTTAGTTGTCTCGAAGCGTAGGCTATGGGGTGTTCCGCGCCATTAATATTCTGACTCAAAACAACTCCTACTGAATGACCACTTGCGTCACAGGATAAAATAAATTCTTTATTATAATCTGGGTAGGCTAATACAGGACTGTGTGCTAACTTATCTTTAAGGGTTTGAAATGCAGATTCACAATCTTCAGACCAATGAAATTTTGCACCCTTTTTCAATAATTGGGTTAAGGGTCGGGCAATTTCAGCAAAATGTTGAACATATTTTCGGTAATACGATGCGAGACCAATGAAACTTTGTACTTCCTTAACGCGTTGTGGTGTTGGGAAGTCCTTAACTGCCGAAATTAATCGAGGATCTGTTGTAATTCTTTTTTCACTAATGACATGCCCTAGGTATGTAACCTCTGTCAATGCAAAACTACATTTTTCCATATTTAATGTTAATTTAGCTTTTCTAAGTCTCTGAAAAACATTACACAGACGCACAGCATGTTCATTAATGTTTCTGGAGAATACAATAATATCGTCTAGATATACACAACATTGCTGAGTTTTGAGTCCTCGCAATACTCCATCGAGTAGTCTTTGAAAAGTTGCTGGTGCATTTTTCAAACCGAAAGGCATTCTTTTAAATTGCCAGTGGCCTCCAGGGGTAGAAAATGCTGTTTTATGCCTATCTTCAGGAGCAACTTCCAATTGATGATTGCCACTACGTAGATCGATTGTTGAAAAGTATTTACTGTTATCCAAACTGTCAATGATATCTGTAATGTTTGGAAGAGGATAAACATCTGAGATAGTTTGTTTGTTAAGGTGTCTGTAGCCACAACAAAATCTATATCGTTTCGTACCGTCGGGAGACTTCTTTGGACTAATTACGATATTTGAATTATAAGGAGAATCAGAATATTCTATAATTCCATCTTTTAGATGCTGTTCTATAAATTCATCCAGTACTGGCTGTAAGTGATGCGGAACTCTATAAGGCTTCCTATAAACTGGGGGGCTATTTCCTGTTGGGATCCTATGCTGTGTGATGTCTGTTGCTGGCAATGGACCTTCTGCATTAAATAAATCTTGGAACTCAACTAAAACTGCTTCTATCGTGTCTCTATCCTTTCCTTTCAAATGCTCAATCTTCTGGCGCAATGCGGTTTTATAGGCGTCTGGTTTCTGACCATCAGTAATATCTGACCAAATGAAATCTTCTTCTTCAAAAGTACTGACTGTAGCCACTAATATTCCCTTATGCAACTCTTTGTCCTCCACTCCGAAATTGTCAATATGTACCGGTACTTTTCTTTCTGCTTCAACGTCTTGAACCCGTACAACACTCCTACGTACAAAACAATGTGATACATCTAATTCCTCATTTTCCTCTAAAGGCTCTATTAG
The DNA here is from genome assembly GCF_021461385.2 of Schistocerca piceifrons. Classification (NCBI taxonomy): domain Eukaryota; kingdom Metazoa; phylum Arthropoda; class Insecta; order Orthoptera; family Acrididae; genus Schistocerca; species Schistocerca piceifrons. The sequence continues at coordinate 606,535,241 of NC_060138.1, forward strand.
ACACACTGTATCTGTAGGTACTTCGTGGTCAACGGTCATCCAGAGAAGTTTTCCTGAGCCAGATGGTATCTGATCCCGCGAATCAACCTTCAAGGACGTTGCACGCAGTATAGTTGATTTCGCCTTCCGGTTAGGGAAATCTTGCGGCAGAGGGCCCTTTGCAGCGGTGTCACCTAGCTGAAACACTATTCCGCTAAGTTCTACAGTTTGCTGTCTGAGGTCGATTTTAGCGTGATATTTATTCAGGAAATCCAACCCTAGGATCGCGTCGTACCCGTCAGTTACCTTTGTTACCACTTCTACATCTTCTTGAAATTGTACACCGTGAATATAGAAAATCAATGATGTACATCCTAATGACTTAACTGTACCTCCTCCTACTCCACTCAATCTATACCTTGGAGGGTCATATTTCTTTTCTCCAATACATTCATTACTTACTATTGATACGTTTTCGCCTGTATCCACCAGTATCCTTGCCTCTTTATCCTGTATGGTAGCAGATAACCAACATTCCGCCTTCACATTCGCCTTAATGGCATGAAATTTTATTGGGACATTCCCGTTTGAGTTTAACTGATTTCTATTTCCAAAAACTTTCTTAGACCTGCATTCCTTGAATGTATGACCTATTCTTTGACAATTAGTGCATTGAGGTTGTCTGCAGTTTTTTGCTATATGTCCCTGTCGATCGCACCGAAAACATCGTACTCCTGCTGAAAATATATTTCGCTCCTCCTTGTATCTGGTGGCAATGTCAATTTCTTCAAAAGCTGTCGCCACAGATACAGCTTCTGCTAAATTTTTAGGAAACTCTGCCCTGACACGACGGGACGTTTCAGGAGGTAACCCACGTAAAAATGTATCCAGAGCTTCTGCCTCTTGTAAAATAACTTTATTTGCTTCATCACTAGTTGTCAACTGATAGGTGTAAATATTAACTTTTCTAATCCTATCTACAAAGCTTTCTAACGACTCATTTTGCCTCTGAGTGATAGTGTTTAACTGTTCCCTATAAAATCTACAGCTGTTCTGTATTTGAAAACGTTTAAGCAATCCTTTCTTCAATTCCTCAAATGTTGGAGCATTCCGTAATTCTTCATGGTATAAGATGTGTGCTTTAGCCTCTCCTGTCAATCTTAACTTTGTCATTTGTAAGAGCTGTTCATCTGACCATGATCCTAACTTTGCAGCTGCTACTAAATCATCAAAAAAGGCTGTTATGTCCTCGCCAGGTTTACCTGAAAAAGGAGTTACTAATGCTGCTGCTGAGGAATCTAGGGTGGGAGGGATTAAACTGGTTTGCCTAACCTCACTCAACTGTTTAAATAATGCATTGTTATCGTTTTTAAGCTGTGCTATTTGATTAACTAAGATCTGAATAGCTTCCTCAGTAGAAACCGCTTGTGGTGCTGACTCTGACTTTGTACGATTTCGTGTCATCATTTTACAAACTGTTAGTTACACAATCTTATTACACTGAATTTAAAAGATGTTTAAATATTTCCGACAAACTCTTAAAATCATGAGAGAAAATACACTTCTAAATAAAAAAAAATATTACGACTGCTCTGCAAACCTCTATCCTTTAACACATTAAACAATTCTAACCGTGTACCTTTAGTGACTGTCATTCACACCTCATATTGAGCCAAGAGTTTTTTCTCTGACACCAAATGTAACAATTAAAACAGCTTCTGACATCAAATGTAACAGTTGTGTTACTAAATGTGTTACTTCTGTCACTCAATGTACCTGGGTTTTCTCTTTTGATGCTGTCAATTGTCAGGATGAGCATTCTAAAGCATTCTGTCAGGGTGAAAATATTAAATAAATTAACTTTTTTCTCTTAACAACATGTGGGCTGGGTGGGTTCTCCCTTGGCTCGGGTATGAGGTCGAATGAAACATTATTTTTACATAAGATAACTTTTATTGAAGATTTGTACAACTGTATCTTACGGCATGTTCTGGTTCGGAGAGCGGCAGCTGTGTCGTTGTGAAGTCTTCTGCTGTGGCAGCGGCGGCGGCGGCGTCTGATTACGCGTAGCGGTGTGTATCTCGGGTCGCCGTCTCGCCCAGCTGACTGGAGACGCGCAGCGCGAGGTGGCCGGTTTAACTATTGCGAGCGAAGTCGTGCATTGGATGATACCTTGGGTGTGGCGTCCCAGTGTTTCTCTTCTCTAAGCGGCCGCGTGTGTTGTGCGTCGACCAGCGCAGCGGCGCAGCGGAGCAAGGCCAGTGTCCCGAACTCGAACCACGGACTCCCGCTTGCCAGTCTTCGGCTGTCAGGTCTTCATCCCAGCTCACAGATGACTGCTGAAGTGAGGCCGTCTCCTTCCCGTCCTCACGAGTCACCCGGGTACGTAAAAATCAGACTTCCAATACCTTTTAACTTCTGTCTTCTGGCGCCGCAGCGGACTTGGTGCGACTGTGCATGATGTAGTCTCTTCTTGCATGACGGTCTTCAGCACCGAAACTGACTGAAAACTACTGCTACTCTTCTTTTCTTCTTTCGTCTCTCGTCTTCGTCTCCGTCCCCGTCTTCGTCTTCGTCCCCATCTTCATCTGTCTTCCTCTGTCGGGCCCACCGCGTCTCGCGTATTTATTCACTTCAGTTCACTGGAGGTGAACGACTTCACGGCCATTGCCTCTTCTGTCACGTTGGAAAGCTTCTCGAAGAATCTTCTTAACGTCGGTCATTGGCTCTCGGAATGTAGAGGGGGGCCTCTGATCGCATGTGACGACTGAGAAACACGTGAGCCGGTCATTGCCTCTTCCGTCACGTTGGAAAGCTTCTCGAAGAATCTTCTTAACGTCGGTCATTGGCTCTTGGAATGTAGGCGAGGGCCTTTGCTCACATGCGACAACTGAGAAACACGTGAGCCGGTCGGGCGATGCCCTGATGGCTGAATCGACAGCGCCCGCTTATGTGGAACTTGCTGACTTCACGGTCATTGTCTCTTCTGTTCTGTTGTTCTGCCCGCTGAATGCGAGTATGTAACTCTCTAAACTAAACCAAGTTTTCCATTTATATTCTAATTTCTAGTTCACTTTGATTTCACTAATTTATTTACTTAAGTACCACTCAACAGAATTTAGCATGAAATTAAATTTTGAATAACGAAACTGCAATAAAATATCTTCTCGTACAGTTTGTGGTAGCTCCAATTCATAAACATCTAAGGCATTTTGGAGTCGTCCACAAACGGCAATTCGTGCAAGTTTGTACAAAGTGTCCATTATACAGAAATGTACTTACTGTTTCTGGCAGCTCGTCAGAGATAATAGACGTTGTAGCGGTGGATTCAGATGACATACTGTGAAGACGACAATTTCATGCCCCTTATATACTGGATTGGTTGCTAAGCAATGTCAGTTATCAATACTGACATGTCTGTCACTCCAAAAAGACATGTTTACACGCGCCAACCTTTTGCTGGCGTGGGTGCTTGCCCAGATAATTGTCCTGAAAGGACAAATTATCTCAGCGGGACATGGACAGCCGCCATCGCGACCTTGGGACCCCGCGGGGCCCCTTTTTTTTATCAGTTGCTGACCCTCATGAATCGAAACATGACGCCTCAGAACACCGACTGTAAATGTTCCAGCTTCTCTGTACGGGTTTATTTAATTATCTCGCGCTTTCATTTGTGTCTGAAAACAAAACGTTTTTCGTACATCTTAGAAGTTCTTGATCAGGAGCGAATTATTTAGGTCGCGACCTCCCATCGGCATGATGAATCAGGCAGTGCAACATTCTGCCACTGCGCCAACATCCAGCGCCTGTGGTCACATGCCCAATTCATTCGCAGTTGCCGATGTCATGATACTAACATTGCTACATGTATGGGTTGTCGGCTGCGGAGACCCATCGTTGGAAGTGTTAAGTGCACTGTGTGTTAGCTATGTCTGATGTTAGTTACGTCACAGTTCACCGTCTGTCCTGTTTTACCAGTCTGTCCAGCCTGTGACGCCCGTCATCTGTAATGAGGGGTGGTCACCCAACCACACAACGTCTTGACGTGGTTTCATCTTGGGTTCGCCACCTGATGAAGAAACTCACCACAGCACCCTGCAAACACCAAAGAAGTAGTGTAGTTTCAGATATGCTCGTGCCGAGCCTCCGAGTCATCACAGTCTGCTCTTGGTCAAACTCGCCTTCCCCATTCTATACTTGGGTAGCACGCTCAGTGGTCCTAAATGCACCATGCGTGAGTATGAGAGGCAGTGATTGCTCGCCAAATGATGCTGCTGTTAGGTGTGTGGTCATAACGTTCTGGCTGATCAGTATGTGTACATATGTAATACAAACAGGGGAAATGCTGTTACCAAAAACCTAAAAATGCTACTGACCAGTTTACTTAAAATTTTTAGACAATATTCTAATGAACAATCGGATGCACATGGGCTGTATGTTTTTAATATAATCAATATGTGCGTATGTATATGTAATATGTAAAATTCAAATATTGTTACCAAAAATATCAGAATGTACTTGGCCAATTTAGGTAAGATCTTTATACCTTACTCAAAAAACCTTCTGATGAATACAGGAGATATATTTTTAATATATATAATGTACAACTATATATAATAGTGAAACGTTGACAGCACAAATCTTGAAAAGTTCTTGAGCGATTTGCTCGTACTTCCAATTTTAAACGGCACTCTATCAAACATTCAGACTGATGTAGAATACACACATTTTTAAACAAAAATGTACAGTTTTTCTGTTAAAACTAACTGCAAAATGTAAGTACTCTTCTGTAAAAACGTGTGGTTATGTTTTCTTTGTTGCAGGCATATTCAACCATTAGACAATTTTTTCCCCGTATATTTCTGTCACAATGTATATTTCTTAACGTTACAAACACAATAGGGAATTGTTTCATTTAATTCCTCACAGATGCTTTTACAGAGACAAGGAAGTGCTGTTTCTGATTTATCGGCTTATGATTGAAATACTGCTATGAAAGCTGAATTTGAAAAAAACAATAAACAAGATTGAAGGTCAGAGAAGGGAAGGGGAGAAGAGGGGATGAACCCAAGCGTGGGAGGAAATGGACATACAGAGCTGAAAAGAGATAGATGGAGAGAGGGGAGACGAGTTGATCGAGAAACAGAGGGGGAAGGACGAGGATATAGTCAAAGAGAGGGGGAGCAGGAGGAGATGGACAAGGATAGAGAGAGGAGTAGATGCAATACAGGGGAGAAAAGGAGGTTGTGACCTACGAGTATATCCAATTCATATGCATATTACAAAAATTTGTTTCATCTTTTCTTTTTTTCCATTCAACAAGACAGCCATGGCATCGCATGGTCAGGAACAGCTATTTTTTTGGAAAATTAAATGGTTCGTTCCGTAATAAATGCAACAGCGATCATGGACACTTTTCTAACAAGATAAAAACAAATAGGGAAATGGCGGAATATTTTACTTCGCATATTAACTTTTTCACTATGCGGTTGAATAAAAGCATTTGCAAACGTTCCTGATAGTAAAGATGTGCTCCAGGTGTAGACTAGAATCCCGATATCGACCCCTCGTAGCAGTAGTCACAACGACTACGCTATCCGTGACGATCATCATCGTTTAACTTCATATGTCATAAATAATATTATTTTCGTAGCATGGTAACAGAATCTTCCGTCGGTTCTTGGTAGAACAACATTACAATAAATGAAAAGCACCAGTTTGCTTTCGTTCTGCAGTATTAATTTTTATTGTTTTGACCGGTTTTCGGCTTACAAGGCCATCATCAGGCACTTACTGAGTATTGTCACCAAAGAACTTACAATGTTTGCAAATGGCAGTGGAAGAGAAGTAACACGTCTAGACTGAAGAAAAAACATACTGTAACATCTTTGACAGTGTGGTGATAATTTTTCATTGCATTACTACCACACTGTCAAAGATGTTACTTTCTGTATGTTTCTGCTTCAGTCTAGACGTATTACTTCTCTTCCAATGTCGTTTGCAAACATTGTAACTTCTATGGTGACAACACTCAGTAAATGTCTGATGATGTCCTTGTAAGCCGAAAACCGGTTAACACAATAAAAATTAATACTGTAGAACAAAAGCAACCTGGTGCTTTTCATTTATTGTTTTCTTAGCCTTAACATATGACAATTAATGAGTAAACTACAAAAAAAGTCTCCATACTATGAGAATTTAGCAAAATGTATTACTCACTGCTTTGTAGAACGTAATATAAGCTTAGATTGAAAAATTATTTATATTGTATTTTCGGCGAATTACAAGAAGGTTGACCAACAAACACTTTACTGCAGTTTCCTTTTTTTGAATATGTAATAAAAAGCCAGTATGTATCTTTTATCTGTCTGTCGAGAATCTCAGAGAAAATTCATGGACGAACACCATCTGCGAAAGCAGAGGAAGTTCCCAAGGCCTCCAGTCTGAATCGCGAGGGTAGATAAATATTTACGTCAGGATCAGAGCTTCGCTTTGCACAGCTCTCCATCAAATGGCAGAAATAATAACTCTCTTACAAAGCTGTGGGAATGTAGTTGCTCGAACGTATTTTGAAATGTGTCGCCAGCTGTAGGTACTTCGCGCGGTCTTCTTACGGCTTATAGAGAAAGTTTATACACCGTCTCCGCTCCTAAAACAACTTCAACGGCATTCACAGACGGTTTGTTAATTGCTCATTACGCTCAAGAAACACACAATGTCTACCACAGAGGAAAACTACCTAAGTAGTTTGGAGACTCACAACAAACCGAAATTGATTTTAGAATTTAAACAAGAAAATAAGCAACAAAAAAATAAAAATATATCAGACAATCGTCAACATGGGAGAAATGTCCAAGAGAAAAACCAAGTTTCAAAATAAAGTTCCAAGTCATTTCCAGTAGTCATTTCTTCAGATTGGCCGAAGCGCCTTCAATGCCTCATTTTGAAACGAACAATGGCAACTAACTGATGACAAGTGATCTATTAAATAGTTGAGGAATATGTTAAATATGTTGTTGTAACAAGAACGCTTGCTTGAAGCATCTAGCAACAGATCAACGAGCCATGACAGAGCATACGGTATCAGACATAGTCGCAGTTTAATGCTTTTTGCCAACGTAAAGATCCATTTGACCTAAGGTTTATGGGTGGGTTCCCTTGGTCATTAGGTGAATGTCAGGACTATCCTCATAAATTCCTGTAGTTGGAATACCCTGTGCTGGGAAACCAGGCTGAAAAAAGCCACGACTCTTCAACAGGCTCAAACTGAAACGGCTTGCTCCTATGCATGGTACAGAGCGTGCAAAAAGAAGGTAATATTGCACGACGTAGATATGCTGCAAATTTGAGCAAGTTACCTACAGTATCTTGTGTGCACAGAAACAGATATGCTCTTACACACACACACACACACACACACACACACACACACACACACACACACACACACACCTATCCGGATTTTTTTTTCCTTAGACGAATCGTCCAGCTCACTGCACCTGGAGAATAAAATGTCCAAAAACAGAGTTACTTTCTTTTCCTTCCTTATACGTTTAAGTGGTTCAATCTCTTATGGACTCAGAGCCATCGATAAAAGCACTCAGGAGGATAGTATAAAAAATGTATTTGCCGTCTGACGCTAGACGCAATATAAGGAGAAATATAAGGAGAACTTGACGAAAATAATATTAGTTTCGCATTATTTCGTGATTCCGTTTAAAATTTAATTCAGCTGCCACATAAATTGCAAATTTTCTTAGAAAGAGCATTAATAATGTTTTCTATGAGTTTCATGAAAGAACCACATAGTTTCGTGAGAACAACAGTAGTTATTTCATTGTGATAATAAAAATCTCATTACAGTTCGTCTCACTGCGTATCTCTTTCAAATCAAATGTTCAGATGAATGTGAATTCCTAAGGGAGCAAACGCTGAGGTCGTCGGTCCCTAGACTTACACACTACTTAAACTAACTTATACTAAGTTACGCTAAGAACAACAACAACAACAACAACAACACACACACACACACACAGATGCCCGAGGGAGGACTCGAACCTCCGGCAGGAGGGGCCGCGAAATCCGTGACGTGACGCCTCTAACCGCGCGGCCACTCCCTGTGGCTATCTCTCTGTTACCTTTTGTACTGTAATGTACTGTACTGTACTGTACTGCAGCAGTTCTTTATATGTATGAAACATGTTCCTTCGAGCTATGTCACTTAACAAAGTTACATTCATCCCTATGTTTTGCACATCAATGTATGCACAGTTGTGGGAGGATTTGTGCCTAATATTACATGTTTTACTTGTAGACTGTTTCTTCAAAACACAATCACCGTATTAAATTCCATCCGTTTCATATGCAATAGAACGCTCCAGCAGATAACTAAAAATTATCAAATAGTTGCAGCATATTCTCCATAACTCGTTTACTTCATTGTAAAATATCTTTTTCCCTTTTAAATTTCTCTGTCCTGAAAGTGATTATTGCGCAGTTGTTCTATAAACAGAACGCAGGTAAAAACCTCAGCAGCTAAAATGCAGAACTACTTTTATCGTTGTCGCATGGCAATTTGGTGCTACACTGCTTCATGAAAAGTATTCAAAAGTTTCTCGCATCTTCCACAAATGTGTACATCTGAATATAGTGTTCCGCAGAACACCTTTTGGTCAGTAGTGGAACGTATCATGGTCCGCTATAGCTCCTCCCAGACCTACTTCGTAGTAACAGTCAACCACACTCAGTAGTGAGCACATTTTCTGTTCCATGTTTATACAACGTAGCGTTCGTTCTTCTCATGACCTTTTTGCGCCAACTGGCGTGTTCATACTTTTACCTTGATTGCTGTTTCTGTTATCCTAATTCTGTTTCTACTAGTACTACTGCAACAATTGGCACACATCAGATGTTTCACATTTCAATGTTAACGACTACGAAAGTATAACAGCTGCACGTGATGGCAGTCCTCTAAAGATATTTCCCATGTCTTTGGAACGTCTATCTCGTACAACCATAAATACATGAATATAAAATGAGCCCCGCACTAGTAACAGCCATCTCATGCTATGTTGTTGTGGTCTGCAGCCCAGAGACTGGTTTGATGCAGCTCTCCATACTACTCTATCCTGTGCAAGCCTCTTCATCTCCGAATAACTACTGCAATCACTATTCCTCTGAATCTGCTTAGCGTATTCATCTCTTGGTCTCCCTCTACGACTTTTACTCTGCATGCTTCCCTCCAGTACAAAACTGGTGATCCCTTGATGCTTTAGAATGTGTCCTACCAACAGATCCGTTCTTGTAGTCAAGATGTGCCACAAATTCCTCTTCTCCTCAATTCTATGCAGTACCACCTCATTAGTTACGTGATCTACCCATCTAATCTTCAGCATTGTTCTGTGGCACCACATTTCGAAAGCTTCTATTCTCTTCGTATCTAAACTGTGTATCGTCCATGTTTCACTTCCATGCATGGCTATACTCCATACAAATACTTTCAAGAATGACTTCCTGACACTTAAATCTATACTCGATGTTAACTAATATCTCTTCTTCAGAAACGCTTTCCTTGCCATAGCTAGTCTTACATTTAATGTCCTCTATACTGCACTCATCATCAGTTATTTTGCTCCCAAAATAGCAAAACTCCTTTATTACTTTAAGTGTCTCATTTCCTAATCTAATACTCTCAGCATCACCTGATTTAATTCGACTACATTTCATTATTCTCGTTTTGGTTTTGTTGATGTTCATCTTATATTCTCCTTTCAGACACTGTCTATTCCGTTCAGCTGTTCTTCCAGGTGCTTTGTTATCTCTGAGAGAATTGCAGTGTCGTCGGCAAACGTCAAAGTTTTTATTCCTTCTCCATGGATTCTAATTCCTACTCTTAATTTTATTTTTGTATCCTTTAGTACTTGCTCAATATACAGATTGAATAACATCGGGTATAGGTTACAACCCTGTCTCAGTCCCTTCTCAACCACTGCATCCCTTTCATGCCCCTCGGCTCTTATAACTGCCATCTGGTTTCTGTACAACTTGTAAATAGGTTTTCGCTTCCCGTATTTTACCCCTGCCTCCTTCAGAATTTTAAAGAGACTACTCCAGACAACGTTGTCAAAAGCTTTCTTTAAATCTACAAATGCTAGCAACGTAGGTTTGCCTTTCACTAACCTATCTTGTAAGATAAGTCGTAGAGTCAGTTTTTCTTTGCGTGTTCCAACGTTTCTCCGTAATCCAAACTGATCTTCCCCGAGGTTGGCTTCTACCAGTTTTTCCATATGTCTGTAAGGGATTCGGTTCGTATTTTGCAACCGTGACTTATTAAACTAATAGTTCCGTAATTTTCACATTCTTCAGGAGTGGAATTATTATATTCTTCTTGACGTCTGAGGTTATTTCGCTTGTCTCATACATCTTGCTCACCAGATGGAAGAGTTTTCTCATGGCTGGCTCTTCCAAGGTTATCAGTAGTTCTAATACAATGTTGTCTACTCACGGAGCCTTGTTTTGAGTTAGGTCTTCCAGTCCTCTGTGAAATTCTTCACGCAGTATCATATCTCCCATTTCATCTCCATCTACTCCTCTTCCGTTTCCATAACATTGCTCTCAAGTACATCGCCCTTGTATAGACCCTATACATTCTCCTTACACCTTTCTGCTTTCCCTTCTTTGCTTAGGACATGTTTTCATCCGAGATCTTGTTATTCCGACAAGTGGTTCTCTTTTCTCCAAAGGTCTCTTTAATTTTCCTATAGGCAGTGTCTATCTTACCCCTGGTGACACATGCTTCTATATCCTTACTTTTGTCCTCTAGCCATCCCTGCGTAGCCATTTTGCACTTCCTGTCGGTCTCACTTTGGAGACGTCTGTATTCCGTTTTGCCTGCTTCATTTACTGCTTTTCTATGATTTCTCCTATCACCAATTAAATTCAATATCTCTTCTGTTACCCAAGGATTTCTACTAGCCCTCGTCTTTTTACCTGCTTGATTTTCTGCTGCCTTCACTATTTCATCTCTCAAAGACTCCCATTCATCTTCTACTGTATTTCTTCCACCGTTCTTGTCAGTAGTTCCCTAATGCTTTCGCTGAAACTGTCTACAAATTCATTTTCTTTCAGTTTATGCAGGTCCTATTTCCTTACATTCCTATTTTCTTGCAGTTTCTTCACTTTTAATCTACAGTTCATAACCAATAAATTGTGGTCAGAGTCCATATCTGCCCCTGGTTCCTAAATCTCTGTGTTACTATTATGTAATCTACCTGAAATCTTCCAGTGTCTCCAAGCCTCTCCCATGTTTACTACCTTCTTTCATGATTATTAAACCATTTGTTATCTACGATTAAGCTATGCTCTGTGCAAAATTCTACCAGGCGGCTTCCTTTTTCATTTATTACCCCCATCCCTTTTCATCCACTATTTTTCCTTCTCTTCTTTTTCCTACTATCGAAATCCGTTCCTCCATGACTAGTAAATTTTCGTCTCCCTTAACTATCTGAGTAATGTCTTTTAGCGCATCATGCATTTCTTCAATTTCTTCATCTGCGGAGCTTTTTGGCATGTAAACTTGTACTAATGTGGTAGGTGTGGGCTTCGTGTCTATCTTGGCTACAATAATGCGTTCACTACGCTGTTCGTACTAGCTTATCCTTGCTCCTATTTTTTATTCATTATTAAACCTGCATTACCGTTATTTGGTTTTGTTTTTATAACCCTGTATTCAGCTGACCAGAAGTGGACGGCCTTACGCCAGGAAGAACTAACTACAAATTTGGCGAAATTCAGTTTTTAACGTATTTGATATAATCGATACTCTGTCTTTCACATGACAGAGGCATTGCAGCACACAATATACTATGTTGGCACTACTTGTGCCTGAACAATTGACAAACACTTCATTCAGAAAAGTGAACTACGTCAGTTGTCAAAATGGCAGCCGAAAATGTTGACTTTGTGTAAGATGTGCTCAATAACAGTGCTTTGGTTGCAGAAAATGATGATTAATTGCTCTCATCAGATATTTCAAGTAGTGATGGTACGCAAATTCATAGAATTTCTTGGAATTTTGTTACTAAATAATGAAGTATAGATTCTAACTTATACTCGCAATTTTCACATATTGTCATACGCCAGAATGAACCACTTACTTGAAGCGTTGAGGTGCTGCCATCTATGTCTTAAACATACAACTAAGTACTTATCTATAATCTATGCTCAATAAGGGCACTTTGTGATGTTCAGTGAAACCTAGCCTAATTAGACAGTTGCGTTAATGGAGTTGGTTCAGTCTGGCATTTGGGAACTCTTATTAATTATCTTCTGGGATAGCTTGAATGAAACATTAAGTTTTAAGTAATAACACAGAGCTGCGCGTTGTTAACTCGCTTATATGTGACTTGAGCTGTTCTCATCAATGATCTGTCACGAGATATGTCCTGGAATAACATTAACAAAAATTAGTTTAATTCTCGATTTTTTTTATTTCAGGAGATGTAAGTAAATTCAGAAAAAGAAAATTCAAGAAGAAAGGTAATCCTGCGAAATTGAAGAATAATGAAAGAAAAATACGAAGAAACAGTGGGAAATCGTATGTTTCAACAACAGGAAGAAATATACCTGAAAAAATTCTTAAAGAATGCTCTTGCAGTTGCAAATGTAAATGTTTTGAAAAAGTTGATGTGGAAGATCGAAGACGATTATTCGATCTGTGTTACAAAGAGGGATCTTTCGAAACACAAAGTTCGATACTTGGACGATCTGTGAAATCAATGCCGGTGACGGATAGAAGGGTTACTTCTGAAAACTTCAAAAGACATTTATCTAGAAATTATTTCATTCCTACAGATTCAGGTGATGTGAAAGTATGTAAAGATATGTTTTTCAACACACTGTGTATTGTTAGTGCTAAAGCACACAGATCCATTCAGAAAGTTAAATCAGGTGATTTACAGGATAAAAGGGGTAGACATGAACCACATACAAAATTTCCAGAAGAAAAGATCCAGCATGTCAAGAACCACATAAATTCATTTCCTCGATATTAAAGTCACTACTGCAGGAAAGAGAGTTCAACTAAACAATATTTGCCACAGACTTTAAATTTGAGCTTGATGTACAGACTCTACAAACAAAAGATGCAAAAAGACAATTTAGAAACCGAAATTGTGTCTCAACAATTTTATGAAAAAGTTTTTAGAACCGAATTCAACTTGGGATTCAAGCCTCCTCATAAAGATACTTGCAAGAAGTGTGATATGTTTGAAATAAAATCAAATTCACTTATGACAGAAGAAAAATCTCCTGAAATTTTAAGCACTTCAGCATGTGCAAACAGAGAAAGAATATCATCAGCGGGAGGTTTATCTTGCACAAGAAACCATGAAAAGAGACATAGAGAGGACAAAGAATGGAGAATGTATTGTGCTTTCTTTTGACCTCCAGAAGACTTTTTCCCCTCCAAAAGTGCCAACTGGTATTGTATACTATAAACGACAGCTATCTTGTTTCAACCTCGTAATACATGATTTGGAAACATCCAATGGCACAGTGAATATCTGGCATGAAGGTATAACCAGACAAGGACCCGATGAAATAGGTTCCTGTATTCTCAAGTATTTAAACGAGCATCATGTGAAGGAAAAGGTTGTACTGTGGTCTGACTCATGTGGTGGTCAAAATAGAAAACTAGTAAGCCTATTGATGCGGTCATACAAGATCCTAACAACTGTATCAAGGAGACTGTTCAAAAATTTAAAATTCCAAGACATAGTTTTTTGCCCAACGATACTGACTTTGGCCATATTGACAACAAAATTAAGAAGCATCAACATATTTATCACACTAGTTAGCTACAAAATATAATAAAAACTTACAGAATTAAAAAACAAGCTTTAGAATTAGTAGAGATGGAAACAATAGACTTTTATTCTTCAGAAAACGTGACCTCGGCATTAACCATCATAAGAGAAGTTGAAGGTCACCCCGTGTCATGGATGAATATGAGATGTATTCGTGTCTGTAAAGAAAATGAAAATATTATGGAATTCAAATACACTCACAATGAGGAAATGGAGTTTCACCAGGTCAGCTTTACAAAAAAGATTAGAGGCCGAGTAACTAAGCTTTATAACATAGTTCTAAAATTGAAATAACGTGCAGGAAAGCCATTGACTGCTCCAAAGCTCTAAATCCTCCAATATATCATCAATTTTATAATAATTTACCAAGCAGCAGCCAAGGAGCAGGAGACTCTAGCGAAAATGACTACGTGGATGAAGTGCAAGACCATGTTTAAGGAATACTTCAATATAATACTCAATGCATGTAAATAAAGTACTATTGGTTCGAAATGTTTAAAAATCGACATATTTTGAAGACGTTGTGACCACTTAAACTTGTAAAAGGTTTGTACTAAAACAGTTCTGTAAGGAAACAAATAACTTTAAAAATATGTACCAAATTCTGTTTATGAACTACAATAACAAAAATATTTGTAATTAATTATTTGTGCTTCATGTTTGAAAAAGCCATAAATATTGATAAATATGTCATGACAGTGAACCGATAGTTCTGTACTGACAAGTTACTCTGTAACTGCAATATATGATCTGAAGATGGGCACCTAGCCTGAAACCGGTCGTTGAAAATAAAAAATAGCGATCAAAGACTGAAATACCATATTTTTATTTAAAGAACTATCGCGGAAATCCCATTAAGACAATCATGTCTAGCTTTGATGGTCTTTTAAGACCTAAATTAACAAAATATGTCTACAGGCTAAAGTTATAGATCGTTAGAACCAATCATGACTGCTTGTGTGCGTTATAACTGCAAAGTACAGGGTTATTATAATTAAAGTTACCTTCCAAAACGCTCTAGAAATAACGCCATTGGCCAGAATGACGTCCAGTTGTAACAGAATATTATCGAAGAAAGGGGAAAACGTATGGCAGAAGAAAAAGGAATAGTGTGAAAACTGATCAATAGATGGTGCTGTATGTGACAGAATACGTAAATGAAAACACCTGTCATGCGCACGACCCTTTGTCGTTGGTATAAACACGCCGGGTACGCAGCTTTTCCTCCTTTGGCGTCTGCGTGGGTATTTAGAAAATGATTCGGAAATTCGAAAAGACGGGTTCTTTTGGTGTGCAACCTGGTAGAGGGAGGAAACGAATTGATTCGACGTCAGTGGAAACAATGGCCACAGCAATGCAGGAGGAGACGAGTGGTGGTGTGCAAACATGTAGTGCACGTAGAATTGCCCGAACATTGGACATACCCCTAAACACGGTGCATAAAATCTTACAAAACATCCTTCTTTGCTATCCATTCAAAATTGCCCGTGTGCATGAGCTGCTTCCTGTTGACAGCCGGGAAGAGAGACCTTTGCTTCATAATTTCTTGTTCGCTTGGAAGCGGACAATGATTGGCCGTGGAAGATTTTGTGGACTGACGAAGCCCACTTCCATCTGACATAATATTCAACACACGGAACTGTCGTATATGGGCAACGGAAAATCCACACGCAAATCAAACAGTACCACCTCATCCTGAAAAGGTGAATGTGTGTTGCGGGTTTACGGCATCATCTATCATAGGGCCATATCTTTTCGAGGAGACAGGTGCTTATGGTTCTGTTACCTGTACCGTCACTGGTAAGCGCTATGAGTGTATTTTGTGCTACCACTTCATTCCAGCTCTCCAGCAGCTAGGATGTGTGGTTGGGATGATTTTCACGCTAGGTGGCACATCTCTGCACATTGCAAATCCAGTTAAGCAATTGCTCAAGCGCCAATTCGAAAATGTTATAATCATCAGCCGCCATTTCCCTACAGCCTAGCCGTCCCGAACACCTGATCTTAATACGTGTGACTTCTGGCTGTGGAGCTATTTGAAAGATGTTGTGTTCAGTGTTCCAATTGCAAACTTAGCTCCATTGAAGGCATGCACTGCGGAACACCCAGAAACACTTCGACCTGTTGTGGAACATGCTGTTTCTCGGTTTCAAATTGTTGCAGAAAAGAGTGGATAATATATTGTACATGTTTTGCACCAGTCACACGAAAATTAATAATCCGATTTGATTTTGATTCATGCTTTTTATGCGATTTAGACCTCATTACAATTAAAAACCGATTTTTTCCACCCGATGTGATACGACCTTTCCGTGGTGGATGGGCTTACGTCACTAACAGTATCACACCTGTACACCCATCCACACTGAGTAGTACGGTGAGTTTAACGTCAAACGTACACCTTAGGCTTTGTTGTATGATTCATTTTTCATCTGTAGTCGACCACTATTACATTATGATGCTTAAAGTACCATCTATTGCTACATTTTATTTATTTTTCTTCTGCAATACGTTTTCCCTCTTCTCCGATAATATTCCGCTGCAATTTGACGTCATTCTGACCAGTGGTGTTATTTCCACAGCGGTTTAAATGTTTAACTTTAATTATAATCGCCCTGTAAATCTTTTTGATTATGGCGGTGCTTCATACGACCATTTAAAATGTCTGCGGTTGGACAGGTTATGTAACTACTATCCCACACATCAAATTCTTCGGTTCCTTAGTCTGTATACTCCACCGCAATACACATGAAATGTTAAGTACCTGTTGTCCTAATCATAACACATGGCCGGACTTAAGTAGTGTTTTTACATGTGCGCGTCCATATAGCGAAAACATTCGCAAACTACTTTCCTGCGTCTGTGAAACAAGTTATTCTGCACTCCACACAAAGTTGATTAGACTTTTGGGTTTTTTAAAAAATCTGAAACACTTTTGTCTTTCGGTGTCGTAACTTTTCTCTAAAAGTTCGCTAATATTGAGCTAATATTGACAGTTCCTGTCTGACAAATAGTAAAGCAAATGCTCTGCTCTCTTTTGGCTTCTCATTCAGCCACGCCTTTTGCCTTTCCCCTCTATTTATTACTTATGTTTCATTTTCCCCCTGTTTCTGTCACGTCCAATTGCGCTAGTGCACTCAGTTTAAATCTGCGTGATATAGTCTTCCTCTGTTGTTCTACTTTTGCTGAACTAACAGAACTCAACACTTTTTAATGCTATATCTACAGTTTCTTTCCACTAAGTTACAGTAAGTTCTATGTGTATTATTGTACATTAAATGTAAGCGTTTTTAAACACCTGGTTAGCTGTAAGAGAGACTGTGATGTAGTTAATCATGCCACGATAAACAAGTAAATAAAATAACTAAGCTTTTAAAGGGTCTTATGAAATCACCCGAATAAATTGGGAAGTAATTTTAAAATTTAAAATTGAAGCTAAAATCGTGAAGCTCGTTTATTTCATTTTCGATACGCCATTGAGAAAATACTACGGAATCGCCATTACAGAATCGAAAGTAGGCCGCCTGAAGTTTGAGAGTGACGTAGGGCAAGCGTTGTGACCTACACACTCTTGCTATAAAATAGCATCAGCCACAAACTTAAACTATCTCTGTTGACCCCGTTATGGACATGGGACAGCGGTTGGTCAAATATTTAACATTGAAACTCGCCAAACAGCCGTGCGGCCGAGATGTTATTTTATTTTATTTCCGCAATTCATTACGCCATCTTCAGGCCTCATATGCACCTCTAAAAATAATCTAAATTGGCACGCTGGAGACGTATGTTTCTGGATGTCACGAATTCATATCTCAAGTTGCAGTTGCAGTCAAATCTTCGAAGGAAGCATATATGAATTCGTGACATTCAGAAACATATGGCCCCACTAGCCCATTATCGATTATTTTTGTGAGGTGCGTGTGAGACCTGAACACGGCATAATATATTGCCGAAACGGGTAGCGAAAATAAAATAAAATAATATCTCAATTGAAGGCTGTTACGCAAATTTCATTGTAAATAGTAAAAACTTAAACTGTACAGTACCAGACCAAATGCATGTAAAAAATTGTAACCCACTAGACCGAGAGCATTAATGGACGGAAAACTTGAGCATAGTAGTAAAAGAAGTATACTCAACTAAATATAGTATTATGATCAGCGGTTTAAGACTAGCGTGCTTTACGAGGTATATTCTTAAATATTTATTTATCAAAAACTTGGGAAAGTAATTTCTGATTTGTTTCCAAGCACATAATGGCAGACGTGAAAAACCTGCGTTGACAGTACCGCAGGACAACTCTAAGGCCGGCAGATGTGGCCGAGTGGTTCTAGACGCTTCAGTCCGGAGCCACGCTGCTGCTACGGTCGAAGGTTCGAATCCTGCCTCGGGCATGGATGTGTGTGATCTCCCTAGGTTAGTTAGGTTTAAGTAGTTCTAAGTCTAGGGGACTGATGACCTCAGATGTTAAGTCCCATAGTGCTTAGAGCCATCTGAACCATTTTCAACACCTCTTAAACCTCATCATTACCGACGTAAAACAAAAGAAGAGTCATAAAATGAAAAAGTAGAAACGGAGAGCGAAAACTTTGCTTTCTGGGAAACATAACGTATAACTTATTAGAAGGTGCTAAGCGTTTTTGAGGGATGACTCTTGTAATCTGAAGACATTTTTCAGGATGGGAGCTTAAATACGAGATAAAATCTCGCTCGCAAGGCTCAAGCGGACGGAGCTGTGGGCGGCTATCAGAGAGAAAGAGGCGGGCAGCAGTGTAGCCGAGCTGTTCCCCGCCCCCGCCCCCGCCTCCTCCGCCGCCGCCCCTGGACAAATGGCACCCATCGCTCAGCCGGGGCCAGATGAGCCTCCTCTTCTCAAGCCGGCAGCGGCTGGCGCTCCTCGCAGTGGAGCGGCTGGGATATCACTCGTCCACGGACCGCCCAGACTGCTCTGATTAAAGTACCCGCTCTAAAAATAAACCTCGCAGCCTCTTCATCAGCTTAAGGAAAGTGCACGCACCTACCGAGAGAAGAAACACTTCGAGAGAAGCGCCTCTGTAGTGCGAGATGCGGGTGTAAAAATTTGGAACAAACGGCCCCATCTTTAAGTTAAATTTAAAAAAATCGAAATGTTAGAAGCTACAAAACAGTAAGGAAAACGTCTATACATTCAATTTTTTCGTGATTGTGCGGTTCATAGTACAGAATTGTTGGCACTTAAATACATTACTCCTTTTCTACATTTATAGACGATTAACGGTAGAAGGACATTGCAGGTTCTGGCAAAAAACACTGACTCTTTATCTGTCAGCACTTTCTTATCAGCTGTCTCATATTACGTCTGAGACAATTGCGCATGTCATAGTTCGCCGTCATCGGCATCAGCGCTTCCTTATCTCTAAGTTTATTCCACGAACCACGACTTCACGTCACATGCCAAGGTCAAAGAGGGAAGGAAACAGGAGAAGGACCTCTACACTTCTGCAAATATTGTATGAAAGCACCAATCACCCTCCGCCATATGCTCCCGTGCTCTTTCGCATCTCTGCTCTGCGACTATGCCTGCATTACTGACTTCCAAAAGATTAGTTTGAGGATCGTTCACAATCCCTCACGATGATAAATTTGGTTTTAAGCTGTACATCATTCCCCACGGAATATTGGACCGAATAGATAGTGTAATACACATAAAAAAAGTTTTCATCACCTCGGTCCCGTGAGTGCAGAAAATTGAAATAGAGATCAACATAAACTACTTTTCTGCCCTTTTTATTGCTCATGAAAACCACACATCAAATGTTTTACCACCACACAGCGAGACCCTCAAAGGTGGTGGTCCAGATTGCTGTACACACCGGCACCTCCAATACCCAGTAGCACGTCCTCTTGCGTTGATGCATGCCTGTATTCGTCGTGGCATATTATCTACAAGTTCATCAAGGCACTGTTGGTCTAGACTGTACCACTACTCAACGGCGATTCGGTGTGTTTCAATCTGTCCCAGGTTTGTTCGATAAGGTTCATGTCTGGAGAACATGCTGGCCACTCTAGTCGAGCGATGTCGTTATCCTGAAGGAAGTCATTCATAAGATGTTCGCAATTGGGGCGTCATTTGTTGTCCATGAATACGATTTGCTGCCGATACGGTTGCACTATCGGCCGGAGGATGCCAGTCACGTATTGTACAGCCGTTACGGCGCCCTTCAAGACCACCAGCGGCGTACGTCGGCCCCCACATAACGCCACCCCAAAACAACAGGGACCCTTCACCTTGCTGCACTCGCTGGACAGTACGTCTAAGACGTTCACCCCTACCGGGTTTCCTCCAAACACGTCTCCGACGATTGTCTGGTTGAAGACATATGCGACACTCATCGGTGCAGATAACGTGATGCTAATCCTGAGCAGTCCATTCGGCGTGTTGTTGTGCCTATCTGTGCCGCGACGCATGGTGTCGTCGTTGTAAAGATTGACCTCGCCAAAGAAGTCGGGATTGCAGTTGCGCATCATGCAGCCTATTGCGTACAATTTGAGTCGTAATACGACGTTCTGTGACTGCACGAAAAGCATTATTCAACATGGAGACGTTGCTTTCAGGCTTCCTCCGAGCCATAATCCCTAGATAGCGTTCATCCACTGCAGTAGTAGCCCTTGAGAGACCTGAGCGAGGCATGTCATCGACAGTTCCTGTCTCTTCGTATCTCCTCCACGTCCGGACAACATCGCTTTGGTTCACTCCGAGACGCCTGGACAATTCCCTTGTTGAGAGCCCTTCCTGGCACGAAGTAACAATGCGACGCGATCGAACCGCGGTATCGACCGTATAGGCATGGTTGAACTGCGACAACACGAGCCGTGCACCTCCATCCTGGTTGAACGATTGGAACTGATCGGCAGTCAGACCCAATCCGCCATACATGGCTGTTTACATCTTTGGGTGGGGTTAGTGACATCTCTGAAGTCAACGAGACTGTGTCTATGATACAACATCCACAGTTAACGTCTATCTTCAGGAGTTCTGGGGACCAGGGTGATGCAAAACTTTTTTTGATGTGTGTATAATTAAAAACTAACATATGTGCATAAAATTTAAATAATGAAATAGGAATTCATATTTGTTGAAAATGAGTTTTTTACCGTAAACGCTGTCCACGAGCGCTTAATACGTAAATAAAGGCAAGGTCCATTTTCACATTCTCGTTGCCCCTTCACCAGCAGATGGATGCACTGTAAATTCACGACCATGCTTTGGTCTTTGATTACATTAATGATAGGTCTAATGGCGGTTAAAAACAGCAGCAGATCTAAACTAATTATTTTCTGCGTCTAAGATATTGCAAATATTCTAAAACTTTCTAGTAGAATTTAATACAAGAGGGGGCAAATCAAAATGCCGAAAGAACGAAGTTTCAAGATACAAATACACACAGCAGATTAAAGGAAATACAGTACTAACGTCTATACTAGATGTTGATAGTGACCACCATTCATCTCTCGGCACTTTCGGCACTTTCAGCACTTTCGGCACTTTCGGCAGTTTCAGCCTGGTCAGCAAGTTACTGAGGGTGGATCAAAGCTGGCCTACTAGAACTGCTGCAGTCTCATCCGAAATGTTCTACTGCAGATCTTGAAGGCTATGAGGCATGTTGCGATACACCTCAGACCTGAAGTATCCCCACACAATAAACAATCGCATACTGACAGCTAAAGTGACCTGGGTGGCCAGCTAGAGCCGCGACCAGACTGTCATCTGCTTACAGCGCTGTCAGCGTGAATGTTGTGTAAATGTGCTCCAAGGTTCATCCGGATGTATGAGCAGTTGCTCCATCCTGTTGGAAGTAGCTGTATGTCTTCTCCTCCTCCATTAATGCATACATTCACGAACAATCATATCCACTGGTCCGGGCTATTTTATTTGCCCCACATTTTACATATATAACGCTGTTTGATGTCACACCATTGCAAAGAAATATCTGCATTGCAAAAGAAAGAATGAGTTAATTTCCAAACATACGCATATTCGTCAGAGTAGTGTCCAAAAGCAGCAGATCTAAACTAATTATTTTCTGCGTCTAAGATATTGCAAATATTCTAAAACTTTCTAGTAGAATTTAATACAAGAGGGGGCAAATCAAAATGCCGAAAGAACGAAGTTTCAAGATACAAATACACACAGCAGATTAAAGGAAATACAGTACTAACGTCTATACTAGATGTTGATAGTGACCACCATTCATCTCTCGGCACTTTCGGCACTTTCAGCACTTTCGGCACTTTCGGCAGTTTCAGCCTGGTCAGCAAGTTACTGAGGGTGGATCAAAGCTGGCCTACTAGAACTGCTGCAGTCTCATCCGAAATGTTCTACTGCAGATCTTGAAGGCTATGAGGCATGTTGCGATACACCTCAGACCTGAAGTATCCCCACACAATAAACAATCGCATACTGACAGCTAAAGTGACCTGGGTGGCCAGCTAGAGCCGCGACCAGACTGTCATCTGCTTACAGCGCTGTCAGCGTGAATGTTGTGTAAATGTGCTCCAAGGTTCATCCGGATGTATGAGCAGTTGCTCCATCCTGTTGGAAGTAGCTGTATGTCTTCTCCTCCTCCATTAATGCATACATTCACGAACAATCATATCCACTGGTCCGGGCTATTTTATTTGCCCCACATTTTACATATATAACGCTGTTTGATGTCACACCATTGCAAAGAAATATCTGCATTGCAAAAGAAAGAATGAGTTAATTTCCAAACATACGCATATTCGTCAGAGTAGTGTCCAAAATTCTAAATTATATACTCCAATGGTGGATTTTAACATTTGACACTCACAGGAATTAGGATTAAAAATTCGATGTCGTAAAAATAATCTGCAGAAGAATAAGTATTAGCTAAGCAGCTGACTGAATGTAACCACACACAACACACCCAGAAATAAAATATTTCCAAGGCAGTGCAAAAGGTACGATGTTTACAGTACTGGTTGAGATTCATGCACGGAAAAACACTGTTTTGAGTCACGACATTGCAAAAACGTTTTGAATATAAAAGAAAGCGTTGAGTTAATTAACACATATTCGTCACATTAGAGCCCAAAATTCTGAGATACGTGCCCAATAGTAGAGTTCAGCTGACATTTAAGGAACTGGGCCTGAATATTCATTGATGTAAAAGTACCCCGATAAGGCTTACGCCAAAAGATATGATGTCATAAAAGTACTCTGACGTGTTTTATAACTCCAGAAATATACGTGTTACCTAAGTAGACATATAGAGTGTCTGAATTTAACTGCACGCAGAACACACTCGAGGTATATATTTCAGATCTTATAAATAGTTCCCAAGCGCCCATTTAGATGGGACAGAGAAAATGCAGCTTGTTATTCACTACAAAAAACACAAGCGAAGCTATTCATTGCCAGTTATTGCCAATACTGCAAACACGGACCTATTAAAGGCTACGCAAACAACCGCAGTTTGCAGTCAGGAGGCAAGATAAAAGTTTTGTTGACTGTATTTGTCCGATATTACTCCTCTCAATATTCTAAAAAGAAAATACTTCACCAGAGCTTTTCGCATATATAAAAAAGCAAAGAGAGTATGCGATTTGTAAACTTGCTTTTCCTGAAAATATGGCTTGCTAAAATAGAAAACTGTAACCAACTACACCATAAAAAATACACGCAACACAGTTGCCTTATTAGTAAAGGAAGGAAAGAAGAAAGTGTGCTTTTATTACTAAAAATATTATTTAGACAACAGAACATGTAGCATCAAGCTTTTAAACACACGACCAAATACAACGTCAAATTCGACATCTCGGAAAACCTACGCATCATAATATATTGCGCGTCGCCTCACACTTTGGAAGCAGAAATTAAATACTGACGCATCTAAATGTCTGTTTAACACGTTAAAATGCATATCTGTCGTAATATAAACAAAATCGTTTCGGAAATTATATTTGGCCATGCACTATCTAAAGCAATATATAAGCCTTGCCAGCACACCTGCAATAGCTTTCTCTTCTTCGAATTGCAGTTTATATTCTTTACTTGCGGCTATGACTCTTTTTCTTAGGACTTGCGGGATAATGTTGTTTGTGGGCACCAGTCCTATTTCGGCAATAATTGTATCTGAGCATACTCTAGAGAACAATCTCCTGGATTAAAAATGTATATGCAGACTTCATCAAGTATTATACGTTGAATGACATGGTTTGAAGGCACTATGTCAGCAGTATCGGCTTGGTGTCGGACACTAACACCGCTGCAGCCGCACCTTACTGCTGCAGTCAAAACATTACTGCACAAAAGAACTATACTACAGGTAACAGTTGACTATTGCTCAGCTGTAATAGGTTCCACTCAATGTATTCGAGAACTCCTACACTTCTATGATGCGACTCCTTCAGTTTACTAGCAGTGGATAGGTATCCCCTTCTGCTGTTTCTCTACTGGCGCACAGGCAGACCATTAACTACGTTCTGTCTCTGACTCCGATACTAGTGTTATATTAAAATAGAGTAAGCATTTTTCTACACAGTACCGTCGGCGGTACAATCTGTCCATTGCTACTTGGTATTCCGTCACACACATCGAGGAATTAACCATTAAATTAACTCGTTACGTTATTATTCGCTGCTATTTCTTGCGGAATATGATATGACGATATTAATTTGTACACAGTTCTCGCATTCTACCTCACTAAACTACACTATGAATCTGCATTAACGGAACTAGCCTGGTTCGGTAGCTCTATAGGTTTTACAAGGCTAGAGAATAATGTTCGGCTGGAGCTGACTTCTCCCATATACAGCGATACCTTGAGCTTATACTATGTGATAATTCTGTTTAATGTGGGTGTCCAATTTTAGAGTAAAACACATCACATGCCCAGAAACGGGAAACGTTATTGGTGACCATCTTATAGGTTTTATAAAGTGACAAGGCTGGTAGTACCTGGCTGGAGACCACTGCCGAATGGATCGTGTGTTTCATCCCTGTGCAAGGTTTTTAGGTATTTACTTGATGACTTTTCATTTATTCTGCACTGGAATATAATTAAGTCAATTCAGCAATTATTGCTCATTCCGCACCGCTATTGCAGGAGTAGCCACGTTATTATCCGTGTATTACAACGTCGATATCGTCGTCTCTGCAAACCGGCACAGTCAGACTGTTACGCTACAATGTTGAAGTACCATACCTTGTAATATTTACGGCCATTTTGTTTCAGCTTTACTTATTGGAAACAGTAACGTGGACGATGTGGTTGAGGGCTTGGTGTTGTTGTTGTGGTCTTTAGTGCAAAGACTGGATTAATGCAGCTCTCCATGCTACTCTATCCTCTGCAAGCCTCTTCATCTCCTAGTAACTACTGCAACCTACATCCCTTGAATCTGATTACTATATGCATCCCTTGGTCTGCCTCTACGATTTGTACCTTCCACGCTTCCCTCCAATCGTAAATTGGTGATCCCTCGATGCCCCAGAATGTGTCCTAACAACCTATCTCTTTTTTTAGTTACGTTGTACCACATATTTGTCTTCCCCGCAATTCCGTTCAGCACCTTCTCATTAGTTACGTTGTCTACCCATCTAATCTTCAGCACTCTTTCTTAGCACTGCATTTCGAAAGCTTCTCTTCTTGTCTAAACTGTGCATCATATCTGTTTCACTTCCACACATGGCTACCCTCCATACAAATACTTTCAGGAAAGACTTCCTGACACATCTATATTCGATATTAACAAATTTCTCTTCTTCATGAACGCTTTCCTAGCCATTGACAGTTTACGTTTTATATCCTCTCTACTTCGACCATCATCAGTTTCTTGCTGTCCAAATAGCAAAACTCATTAACAACTTTAATTGTCTCCATTTCCTAATCTAATTCCCTCCACATCATCTGATTTAATTCGACTAAATTCCATTACTCTTGGTTTGCTTTTGTTTAGTTCATCTTATATCCTCCTTTCAAGACACTGTCTATTCCGTTCAACTGCTCTTCCAACTCCTTTGCTCTCTCTGACATAATCACAATGTCATCGGCAAACCTTGAAGGTTATATTTCTTCTCCCTGGTATTTACTTCCTAGTCCAATTTTTTGTTAATTTTATTTTTTTGTTTCCTTTACTGCTTGCTCAATATACAGACTGAGTAACATCTAAGATAGGCGACAATCCTGTCTCACTCCCTTCTCAACCACTGCTTCCCTTTCGTGCCACTCGACATTTATAATTGTCATCTGGTTTCTGTACAAACTGTAAATAGCCTTTCGCTCCCTGTATCTTACCATTCTCACCTTTATAATTTGAAAGAGTGTGTTCCAGTCAACATTGTCAAAAGCTTTTTCTAAGTCTCCAAATGCTAGAAACATAGGTGTGCCTTTCCTCATTTCTATGAGAAGTCGTAGGATCACTAATCCTTCTCATGATCCTAACTTTTTCCGAAATCCAGTCCGTCTGATTAGCTCCGTGGTACCGTGCTCGCCTCCCCTGCAAGCGGGCCCGGGTTCGATTTCTAACCTGGTTGGAGATTTTGTCTGCTCGTGGACAGGATGTTGTGTTGTCCTCATCCCATCACCTGAGCGTTAGTTGCCCAATGTAGCAACAAATGAACTAAGACTTGCAATTGGCAGCCGAACTTTGCCGAATAGGGGCTTACCGGCCAACGATGCCTTACGCTTATTTCGTTTCGGAATCCAAACTGATCTTCCCCGAGAGCGGCTCCTACCAATTTTTCCATTCATCTGTAAAGGACTCGTATTAATATTTTCCAGCCGTAACTTACTAAACTGACAGTTCGGTAATTCTCATTTGTCTGCACCTGCTTTCTTTGGAATATATTAAACGCATATTCCAGATAGTGTAGTATCATGGGTTGGTAGAGTCTCTAACGTCTTTTCTGGCTGTGATGTACTAACTGTTATATAGCTCCAATACTTACACATTTACATATCTGGACGTTATAGTGAATAGCATCATTTTAATACAAAATCTTATGAGGCATTACGCGTTAATCATGGCTCTTTACGTCTGCAAAGCGCACGAAGACGAATCTTCGTGGCTATTTTTTTTATCTTACGATAGGCATTCATTTTAATGATTTAAGGAGACAATTTAAATGGTAGAATATTTAATTTGTACTAGCAAATTTTGAGGTGAAGCGCAATGTGTTATGGTACGTAGTTTTTTTCGAGGCATCGACTTTGACAATTATCTTTTGAAATGTCACATGTCCCACAATTACCGTGTTTGGCCGTATGTCGAAAAGCCGGAGGCGACATTTATTCTGCTCTGCACGTAATGTTTTTGGTAAAAAAAACCTTGTTCCTTCCTTCCTTTCCTAATAAAGCAACTGTATTACGTGTGTTTGTGATGGTGCAGTTGGTTACTGGCTTTTTTTCAGGAAATGCAACAGCACAAATCGAGTACTAACTTTGGGTATTTTATACGTGAACAGTGCACGTAATAATGTGTGCAATAATATCGGACAAATACAGCCTATAAAATTTTTAGTGAGCTTTCTGACTGCACACTCCGGTTACTTACATGGCCTTTAGTAGGTCTGTCTCATCTATAATTCTGGCAATAATTGGTAACGAATGGTTTCGATTACACTTTTTCTAGCGAATATCATGATGAATTTCCTCTGTCCCTCCTAAACTGGTGCTTGAGAACTATTTAATAATATTGAAATACATTCTTTAATTGTGCATCTTGATAGTTAAATTCAGTCTAGGGCTTCAGACGTGGTCTAGGGGTAGCGTCTTTGGTTGGTAACTAAATCGTTCTCGGTCCCAGGTTCGAATCGAGTCACCGCTTAAATTTCGATTACTAATCATCATTGACGGCCAAAGACTTCCTTCATAAGAAGGCACCCTCCTCCTGCCAACGGACTTGTGAAAGAGAGCGAAAGAGCGGACGGAGGTTGGTTGGTTGGTTTGAGGGATAAAGAGACCAAACTGCGGACGGAGGTTCAGGCAATCTTTTGTCCTTGGGATGGGAAACTAGTCTTAAAGGCGGAAGAATCAGTAATGGTAAACAGCATAATGATGCAGAAGGCAATGGAAACCACTGCATTACAGGCATATAACAGGACATGTGATGTGTAACTGAAAAAGTGTCATGATGATCCGTCCACTGGCAAAAGATTCCGGAAAAGTTCCCCATTCGGATCTCCGTGAGGGGACTGACAAAAGAGAGGTGTCCATGAGCAAAAGATTGGACAACCAGCGAAAGGACAACGCTCTACGAGTCGGGGCGTGGAATGTCAGAAATTTGAACGTGGTAGGAAGCTAGAAAATCTGAAAAGGGAAATGTAAAGGCTCGATCTAGATATAGTAGCGATCAGTGAATTGAAATGGAAAGAAGCCAAGGATTTCTGGTCAGATGAGTACATGATAATATCAACAGCAGCAGAAAATGGTACAACGGGAGAGGGATTTGTTGCGAACAGGAAGGTAGGGCAGAGAGTATTTTACTGTAAACAGTTCAGTGTTGTTCTTACCAGAATCGACAGTAAACCAACACCGACAACGATACTTCAGGCATACATGCCGAAGTCACAAGCTGAGGATGGAGAGATAGAGAAGGTATATGAGGATACTGAAAGGGTAATACAGTACATAAAGGTGGGTGAAAATCTGATATTCATAGGGGCTGTAATGCAGTTGTAGGTTAGAGAAGAATATGGGTTTGGGAGAAGGAATGAGAGAAGAGGGAGACTACTTGAGTTCTGTAACAAATTTCAGCTAGTAACAGCGAATACTCTCTTCAAGAATCACAAGAGGAGGAGGTAAACTTTGAAAGGGCCACGACGTTAGTGAAAATTTCGGTTATATTTCATCATGCCAAACAGAGTGTAATGTCTCTTGCAGCGGTCTCTCCGCGATATTTTCAGAAATTTTATAAATTATATAACTCAGTACATATCTAGAAATATCTCTTCTTATCTTACCGATTATCAATGCAAAGTAGTTTCAAGCCCAATTATTTCTTGGAGCGTCCATTTACTCCATGGAATAGCTTCTCTGCTATCTATGTTTTCTCTTAGGAAAAAGAGTAGAGGACTTCTTGCCGATTAGTCGTGAAAGATGGATGTATATGTATGTATTGTTGAGCTAGTCGCCATCTTGATGAGATTCTGTATGAGAAGGAATTTAATACATGAACTAAACTAAAGTAAGTGTGTTCGCGTATTATTTAACTGATTATTATTGACAGTGTCTGCTTACTACGCTGTGTTGCACGGGATCAGTGGGGAACGTCTGATTTACACTGGACGAACCTGCCGTTTTGTATGCTCAAGATATCCAGTTACTTCAAATAAATAGCCTAACACGGTCTTACCAGCAGATCTCCGGTCTTCCCCATGTGATCACCGAAAGTTAATAATTATTACAAATGTTTTCAGGAGATCGACTGACAATTTTCGTCGCACCGAGACTTCGAAATGGCTTCACTGCCTTATGGAATTTAAGTTAAGCTCAATTTAATCAGGATAGAACAGTATTGAACTGTGTGAATGTGATAAGCCTGCTTTGTGAATGAAAATTCCATTAACATACGCATGTTTTTACTATCCTGATCAGTGAAGCTAAATCAGGCCGGTGTGAGAGAGGTTTTAAAATTTTAGATCCCACACAAAATATATTAAAAGAGATTTCTAAATCAGATGCTAGATTGTAAGGCGTTCTCAGGAGAAGATATAGATTCAGTGCACAATGTAGTAGTAATGAAGAGTAGGCTCAAGTTTTAGACATTAGTCAGGAAGAAACAATAAACAAAGAAGTGGGATATGGAAGTACTAAGGAATGACGAGGTATGCTTGAGGTTCTCTAAGGGTATACACACGGTAATGAGAAGTAACTCAGTAGGCAGTACAATTGTTGAGGAACGCAAATTTCTAAAAAGGGCAGTCACAGAAGATGGAAAGGAAAACATACGTACAGAGAAGGTAACTGCGAAAGAACCGAGGGTAGCTAAAGAGTTACTTACGTTGGCCGATGAAAGAAGGAAGAACAAAAATTTTCAGGACAATTCAGGAATACAGACACATAAGTCACTGGGGAATGAAATAAATAAGAACTGCAAGGAAGCTAAGACGAAATGGCTGTCGCAAAAATGTGAAGAAATCGAAAAAGAAATGATCGTCGGGAAAACTGACTCAGCATATGAGAAAGTCACAATCACCTTCTGTGAAATTCGAAGAAAGGGTGGAAATAGTAAGAGTGCAACGGGAACTCCACTGCTAAATGCAGAGGAGAAAGCGGATAGGTGGAAAGAGTACATTGAATGTCTCTATGATGAGGAAGATTTTTCTGACGTGATAGAAGAAAAAACAGTATTAGAATAAGAATTAGAGAGAGCTGTGGAGGACTTAAGATCGAATAAGACAGAAGGGATGGATAACATTCCATGAGAATTCCTTAAATTGTTAGGGAAGTGGCAACAAAATGATTATTCATGTTGGTGTGTACAACGTATGAGTCTGGCGCCATACCATCTGACTTTCGGAAAAATGTCATCCACACAATTCCAAAGACTGAAAGAGCTGAGAATTGCGGGAATCATCGCACAATCAGCTTAACAGCTCATGAATCTAAGTCGCTCACAAGAATAATATACAGAAGAAAGAAAAAGAAACTTTAGAGTGTGTTAGATGACGATCAGTCTGGCTTTGGAAAGATAGAGACATCAGAGAAGCAATTCTGGCTTTGCGGTTGATAATTGAATCAAGACTAAAGGAAAATCTAGACATGTTCATAGGATTTGTTGCCTCAGAAGAAGCGTTCGACATTGTAAAATGGTGCAAGATGTTTGGAGTGTTGAGAAAAATAGGTCTGAGCTGTAGGGAGAGACCGATAATAAACAATACGTACCATACTCAAGAGAGAACAATAAGATTGCACTACCAAGAACGAAGTGTTCGGATTAAGAAGGATGTAAGACAGGAATGTTCAATCTGAGCATTGAAGAAGCAATGATGGAAATAAAAGAAAGTTTCTTGAGTGGAATCAAAATTCAGGGTGAAAGGACATCAATGATACGATTCACTGATGACATTGCTATCCTGAGTGAAAGTGGGGAGGAATTGTTGTTGTTGTTGTTGTTGTGGTCTTCAGTCCTGAGACTGGTTTGATGCAGCTCTCCATGCTACTCTATCCTGTGCAAGCTTTTTCATCTCCCAGTACCTACTGCAACCTACATACTTCTGAATCTGCTTAGTGTATTCGTCTCTTGGTCTCCCTCTACGATTTTTACCCTCCACGCTGCCCTCCAATACTAAATTGGTGATCCCTTGATGCCTCAGAACATGTCCTACCAACCGATCCCTTCTTCTGGTCAAGTTTTGGCACAAACTTCTCTTCTCCCCAATCCTATTCAATACTTCCTCATTAGTTATGTGATCTACCCATCTAATCTTCAGCATTCTTCTGTAGCACCACATTTCGAAAGCTTCTATTCCCTTCTTGTCCAAACTATTTATCGTCCATGTTTCACTTCCATACATGGCTACACTCCATACGAATACTTTCAGAAATGACTTCCTGACACTTAAATCAATACTGGATGTTAACAAATTTCTCTTCTTCAGAAACGCTTTCCTTGCCAGTGCCAGTCTACATTTTATATCCTCTCTACTTCGACCATCATCAGTTATTTTGCTCCCCAAATAGCAAAACTCCTTTACTACTTTAAGTGCCTCATTTCCTAATCTAATTCCCTCAGCATCACCCGACTTTATTAGACTACATTCCATTATCCTTGTTTTGCTTTTGTTGATGTTCATCTTATATCCTCCTTTCAAGACACTGTCCATTCCATTCAACTGCTCTTGTAAGTCCTTTGCTGTCTCTGACAGAATTACAATGTCATCGGCGAACCTCAAAGTTTTTATTTCTTCTCCATGAATTTTAATACCTACTCCGAATTTTTCTTTTGTTTCCTTTACTGCTTGCTCAATATACAGATTGAACAACATCGGGTGTCTTACTCCCTTCCCAACCACTGCTTCCCTTTCATGTCCCTCGACTCTTATAACTGCCATCTGGTTTCTGTACAAATTGTAAATAGCCTTTCGCTCCCTGTATTTTACCCCTGCCACCTTTAGAATTTGAAAGAGAGTATTCCAGTCAACATTGTCAAAAGCTTTCTATAAGTCTACAAATGCTAGCAACGTAGGTTTGCCTTTCCTTAATCTTTCTTCTAAGATAAGTCGTAAGGTCAGTATTGCCTCACGTGTTCCAGTGTTTCTACGGAATCCAAACTGATCTTCCCCGAGGTTGGCTTCTACTAGTTTTTCCATTCGTCTGTAAAGAATTCGTATTAGTATTTTGCAGCTGTGACTTATTAAGCTGATAGTTCGGTAATTTTCACATCTGTCAACACCTGCTTTCTTTGGGATTGGAATTATTATATTCTTCTTGAAGTCTGAGGGTATTTCGCCTTTTTCATACATCTTGCTCACCAGATGGTAGAGTTTTGTCAGGACTGGCTCTCCCACGGCCGTCAGTAGTTCCAATGGAATATTGTCTACTCCGGGGGCCTTGTTTCGACTCAGGTCTTTCAGTGTTCTGTCAAACTCTTCACGCAGTATCATATCTCCCATTTCATCTTCATCTACATCCTCTTCCATTTTCATAATATTATCCTCATGTACATCGCCCTTGTATAGACCCTCTATATACTCCTGCCACCTTTCTGCTTTCCCTTCTTTGCTTATAACTGGGTTTCCATCTGAGCTCTTGATGTTTATGCAAGTGGTTCTCTTGTCTCCAAAGGTCTCTTTAATTTTCCTGTAGGCGGGATCTATCTTACCCCTAGTGAGATAGGCTTCTACATCCTTACATTTGTCCTCTAGCCATCCCTGCTTAGCCATTTTGCACTTCCTGTCGATCTCATTTTTGAGACGTTTGTATTCCTTTTTGCCTGTTTTACTTACTGCATTTTTATATTTTCTCCTTTCATCAATTAAATTCAATATTTCTTCTGTTACCCAAGGATTTCTACTAGCCCTCGTCTTTTTACCTACTTGATCCTCTGCTGCCTTCACTACTTCATCCCTCAAAGCTACCCATTCTTCTTCTACTGTATTTCTTTCCCCCATTCCTGTCAATTGCTCCCTTATGCTCTCCCTGAATCTCTGTACAACCTCTGGTTGTCTTAGTTTATCCAGGTCCCATCCCCTTAAATTCCCACCTTTTTGCAGTTTATTCAGTTTTAATCTACAGGTCATAACCAAGAGATTGTGGTCAGAGTCCACATCTGCCCCTGGAAATGTCTTACAATTTAAAACCTGGTTCCTAAATCTCTGTCTTACCATTATATAATCTATCTGAAACCTTTTAGTATCTCCAGGGTTCTTCCATGTATACAATCTTCTTTCATGATTCTTAAACCAAGTGTTAGTTATGATTATGTTGTGCTCTGTGCAAAATTCGACCAGGCGGCTTCCTCTTTCATTTCTGTCCCCCAATCCATATTCACCTACTATGTTTCCTTCTCTCCCTTTTCCTACACTCGAATTCCAGTCACCCATGACTATTAAATTTTCGTCTCCCTTCACAATCTGAATAATTTCTTTTATTTCATCATACATTTCTTCAATTTCTTCGTCATCTGCAGAGCTAGTTGGCATATAAACTTGTACTACTGTAGTAGGCATGGGCTTCGTATCTATCTTGGCCACAATAATGCGTTCACTATGCTGTTTGTAGTAGCTTACCCGCATTCCGATTTTCCCATTCATTATTAAACCTACTCCTGCATTACCCCTATTCGATTTTGTGTTTATAACCCTGTAGTCACCTGACCAGAAGTCTTGTTCCTCCTGCCACCGAACTTCACTAATTCCCACTATATCTAACTTCAACCTATCCACTTCCCTTTTTAAATTTTCTAACCTACCTGCCCGATTAAGGGATCTGACATTCCACGCTCCGATCCGTAGAACGCCAGTTTTCTTTCTCCTGATAACGACATCCTCTTGAGTAGTCCCCGCCCGGAGATCCGAATGGGGGACTATTTTACCTCCGGAATATTTTACCCAAGAGGACGCCATCATCATGTAATCATACAGTAAAGCTGCATGCCCTCGGGAAAAATTACAGCTGTAGTTTCCCCTTGCTTTCAGCCGTTCGCAGTACCAGCACAGCAAGGCCGTTTTGGTTATTGTTACAAGGCCAGATCAGTCAATCATCCAGACTGTTGCCCTTGCAACTACTGAAAAGGCTGCTGCCCCTCTTCAGGAACCACACGTTTGTCTGGCCTCTCAAAAGATACCCCTCCGTTGTGGTTCCACCTACGGTACGGCTATCTGTATCGCTGAGGCACGCAAGCCTCCCCACCAACGGCAAGGTCCATGGTTCATGGGGGGGAGGGGGGGGGAGGAATTATATGATCTGAATGTAATGAATAGTCTAATGAGTGCAGATTATGAATTGAGAGTAAATCTAAGAAAGACAAAAATAATGTGAAGTAGCAGATCTGAGAACAGTGAGAAACTTAACATCAGCAGTGATGGTCGTGATGTATATGAAGTTAAGGCATAGTGCTACCTAAGCAGCCAAATAACCAATGATGGACGGAGCAAGGAGGACATCAGAGGCAAACTAGCACATGCAAAGCGAGCTTTCCTGGGCAAGAGAAGCCTACTAGTATCAAACATAGGCCTCGAATTGAGGAAGAAGTTTCTGAGAGTATACCTTTGAGCATAGAATTGTATGGATGTGGAACGACGAATGTGGGGAACCAGAACAGAAGAGAAATCAAGCATTTGAGATCTGGTGCTACAAACGAATGTTGAAAGTTAGGTGGACTGAGAAAGTAAGGGATGACTAGGTTTTGCGCAAAATCAGAGTGGAAAGGAATGTGTGGAGAACACTGACAAGGAGAAGGGACAGGATGATAGGACATCTGTTAATACACCAGGGAAAGACTTCCATGGCACTAGAAAGAGCTGTAGAGGGAATAAACTGTAGAGGAAGACAGAGACTGGAATACATCCAGCAGAAAATTGAGGACATAGATGCAAGTGCTACTCTGAGATGAATAGGTTGGCAGGAGAGGAATTATTGGCGGGCCCCATAAAACCAATCAGAAGGCTGAAGACTCAAAAAAATCAATCTCTCTATGTGCCTGCTCAGCTAACTAGTACAAGTACTCTGCTGTTATAAGCTAGGTCGGGATCGTTGCGACATTGAATTTTTAGGCCTTACTCCTATTAGTGTCAAATGCTGAAATCTATCATTGGGATACTTGCTTCAGAATTTCGGGCACTAACTTTTTTTTCCTGTATTGTAGTTCTGTGCTCCATCTGGGGCGGGCTGGGAGCAGCATATGTGCTGCTCTTCAGCCGAAAGACGTTAATGATACAATAGAAGACATTTAAAATTACAGAGGAGAAAATATGGTGTATATAAATTTAAAAAAGAGGGAACATAATGAAAGAGAATAGACAAAAAGGGGGCGACGGTAACATGGAGATAAAAACCATAAAAAAGTATTGCACACAAAAAACGTTACACTGGGACAGTTAAAAGAACACAAGGCGAAGTATAGCTGGAACATAAAAGTAGCGATGAACGGCGTAGGACATAACGATCACTTACAGTAACACTATGTACAAATCCAGCACACAGTTAAAATCACCGCTCTGGACACACATGAGAACAGCCCCAAACACAATACTGACATAGCACAATGATGACGATGAGCAAACACAGGATCTACAAGAGGCACAGAGGTGATGGTGAAGGGAAGAAGGGAAGGAGGGGCGGAGAGGGGGGAGACAGGCGGGGGCATGTCGAAGAGGGCTAGGGTGGGAAGGATGTGGGAGGGACACAGTTGAGGAAGGGGTGCAGGGACTCAGGGGGGAAAGGAGGAAAAGCTGCTCTGGGAGAAGGAGGGGAGAGGAAAAGGAGGCCCTGGGGAGGGGATGGAAAGGTCACGTTACAGTTGTAAGAAAGGGTAAATGTCACAGCGAAGTTCAACATCCAGGAGGGGAAGCTGCTGGAAATTTCCCTGGTGAAGGAGGGTGTGTAGGTGAAGAGAGAGAGGGGATACAGCGATAGAGGCACAGCATTGGGGGGTGGAGAGAAAGGAGAGGAGTAAACAAGGGGGTTAAGGGTGGGATCAAGCCTGCAGACAATGTAAAGGATGTGGAGATGTTGGAGGAAAAGGATGAGTTGGGGGAAGGGGATGAGATCATATAGGAGTCGTGTGGGGGAAGGACGGCAAATACGGAAGACAAGGTGGAACGCATGGCGTTCAAGGATTTGGAGAGCCTTATAAAAGCAGGGGAGGGGTGGGGGCGGAGATCCAGGGGCAACCATAGCATAACAGAGTGTAGGATGGATGAGGGTTTGTAGGTGTGTAGGATGGTGGAAGAATGCAATCCCCATTTCTGGCCCAACAGGATGCACTAACTTAATGAATAATTGTATATGTGGCGGTTTTCGGAATATTGTGACAGCGTTTTCCAGGTATTCGCCTCTGCTAGCACTTTTCCGAACTTCTTCTGTATATTGTGGACGATCTAGAATATTTACAACATTTTAAATGCAGAACATAGTCAGTTAAAAATCTGTTGCGTTTTTAACTGTTATTGGAGCCA
Organism: Schistocerca piceifrons; assembly: GCF_021461385.2. Taxonomy (NCBI): domain Eukaryota; kingdom Metazoa; phylum Arthropoda; class Insecta; order Orthoptera; family Acrididae; genus Schistocerca; species Schistocerca piceifrons. The sequence continues at coordinate 606,571,706 of NC_060138.1, forward strand.
TGTAGTGTAGTGGTACAAATACCGAACAATAGTCGCAATTTTACAGTGTTGGCATCTTCTGGTGACTGGAGGAACTAGGCTTTGCAATTACCTCGCATTTTATGTGTTTGTGGCATGGTATTTCAGGTAAAATTCGTGTTCAACAAAAACCAATTTCTAGTTTAATTATAATTTAATTATTTATGGAGAAGTATTACTTTTTCTATGCATCCGTCTCCTGACGACTGGAGGATGCAGGATGTGGACGTGGATTCGCTTTTACTCACATGTTCAGAGCCGGTTGCAAAGCGTATATGGCAAACAAGTAATTTTCTACAAACAATAATTCCCATTTTGTTATTTACATTGTATACATTAATGTTTGTTTTTAGTTGTTTGTAGAGAAGTTTACCATCTACTCGTTCCAGTATTCCACTCTGAATGACGTATGGGTTTAACTGAAAGTTACCAATATGAGGACAGGTGAGCAGTACTCAAACGAATTGTTTGGAAACCAGTAACGCAACCATAATTGCAGAGCAGAAGCGCGTACGTGAGGTGCCCATGTGCTGGTGTTGGCGCGGGTGGATGGACGTCATCTCTAATGCGGACGCGGACGCGGACGCGGGAACGGGTGTGGGGCAGGGGGGGGGGAGGGGGGGCTACATGCAAAGTTTGCAGAAGTGCGGGAATGGGTTGTTGGATTGGGGCTGTTGATGACAGAGAAATATGACACACATGCGAACTACAGTCGGATGTCGCTCCAACAAATGCAGGGAAGTGCTTTGGCTGGGGAATACTTCATGCAGAATTTTCAGAGAAGCAGCGGGAGTACGAAAGCCCTGCCCTCCTTGACCTTGGCACGTGGCTTGATGTCATGATTCCTGGAATGACCTTGGAGGTAAAGAAGTGCTGATGCTGCTGTCAGGGAAATATGACATGGGCCATTATCTGCACTATAATATGACAACAGATAAAACAGTGCTGGGAGATAATGAGTCACCGTTTCTTTCCAGAACTGCAGTGCCCTGCTGCCATTTCAGGACAACAGTCTTATCTTCAGGTGCATAGAATGTCAGTACGAATCAACTAACAATGGTTAATACAGTGCTTTTCTGGTACAACGCATGTCCATTTTTAGCGAGTACGTAACAGTTCCGCATGGCACACAGATGAAGCGAAATTATGAAGAAAAGTTAATTAACAGTCTGTACTTCGCTATTTTTCCGATACGCATTCTGCAGTGAAGGCTCCTTCGTCACTGTTACCCAGATTTACATGTGACTTTCTGTCATGATGTGGTGAATCATTCCCTACTTGAGTATTTAACTTTGGGTTATATCAATTCAGAGAGCTAGTAAAAACAAGCTATGATGCTATAAAACGTATGGCAATTGCGAGAATTTTCTTCTCTACTGTTTGGAATTTCCTAAAAAATGTTTTCCTTTTTTTTCACGTATATCGCATCCAAGCAAACATAGTTAGGCCAACTTTGTTAACAATATACACCGTCTGATCAAATGTATCCGGACACATCGTGTCTAACGCGGAATTCACCGCTATGTTTTACTTCTTCTGTAACATCATGGAAGATTCCTACGTCAGCCCCTACAGTTTCACGAAGCTCGAATAAGTGCCGGCACTGTTGTCAGGATCATAGAAAATATCAATGATTTGATTTACACATAGTATCACAAAATGTTAATAATCCTAATTACATAAAATAAGAAATGTGCTATGTATCTTACGTAGATGGCCCGCATATGTGATAGGGGAAAGTTAAACGGGATATTGTGGCTGATTTTCATTCATTTTTTTCTTTTTTTGTGTCATCAGTTTTATGACTGGTTTGATTCGGCCCGTCACGAATTCCCCTCGTATGCCAACCTCTTTATCTCAAAGTGGCACTTGCAACCTAGTTCCTCATTGCTGGATGCATTACACATCTGTTTTCCTCTACAGTGTTTTCCCTCTAAACTCCCTCTAGTAACATGGAAATCTTTCCCTGATGTCTTAACAGATGACCTATCATGCTGTCCCTTCTCCTTGTCTGTGTTCCACATATTCCTTTCGTCTCTGATTTAGCGCAGAACCTCCTCATTCCTTACTTTCTCAGTTCACCTAATTTTCAACATTCGTCTGTAGCACCATTTACAAATGCTTTGATTCTCTTCTGTTCTTGTTTCCCACAGTGCATGTTCACATTCATACAATGCTATGCTCCAAACGCATTCTGTTAGAAACTTCTTCCTCGAATCAAGGCCTACGTTTGATACTAGTAGACGTCTCTTGGCCAGGAATGCGCCATTGGCCAGTGCTAGTTTGCCTTTGATGTCGTCCTTGCTCCGCCCGTCATTGTTTATTGTACTGCTTCATCTACTTCGTGACCACCAATCCTGATGTTAAGTTTCTCGTTGTTCTGACTTCCGATGTTTCTCATTACTTTCGTCTTTCTTCGATATGTTCTCAATCGGAACTCTGTACTCATTAGACTAAACTCGGTACTCATTAGACTGTCTATTCCATTCAGCAGATCATGCAATTCTTCTTCACTTTCACTCAGGATAGCAATGTCATCAGCGATTCGTGTCACTGATATCCTTTAACCTTGAATTCCAATTCCACTCATGCACCTTTCTCTTATTTACATCACAGCTTTTCCGATGTTCACAGTAGGGGTGAAAGACTACGTGCCTGTTTTACGCCCTTTTTAAATCGATCATTCCGTCCTTGTTCGTCCACAGTTACTATTCTCTCTTGACTCTTGTACTATTGTACATTACCCGTCTCTCCCTGTAGCTTAGCTCTATTTTTCTCAGAATTTCGAGCATCTTGCACGATTTTACATTGTCGAACGCTTTTCTAGGCCGACAAATCATATGAACGTCTCTTTATTGCTGTCATTCTTGCTTCCATTATCAACCACAACGTCGGAAGTGCCTCCATAGTGCCTTTGCCTTTCCAAAACCAAACCAATCGCCATCTAACATACCTTCAGTTTTCTTTTTCAATCTTCTTGGCAGCAACTTGGATGCATGGGCTGTTACGCTCATTGTGCGGTAATTCTCGCACTTGTCAGCTCATTCAGTCTTCGGATCTGAGTGGATGATATTTTTCCTTAAAGTCAGATGGTATGTCGCCAGACTCATACATTCTACACGCCAATGTGAATACTCGTTTTGTTGTCACCCCCTTCCCCACCCCCCTTCCCCAGTGACTTTAGAAATTCTGATAGAATGTTATCAGTCCCTTCTGCCTTATTTGATCTTAAGTCCTAGAAAGCTCTTTTAAATTCTCATTCTAGTAGTGGATCCCCTATCTCTTCTAAGTCGATTCCTGTTGCTTCTTGTTCACCTCATACAAAACTTTCCCTTCATAGAGCCTTCAATGTACTGTTTCCACCTGTCCGTTCTCTCCTCTGCATTTAATAGTGTTGTTTAGACTTTCCTATATACTGAGTCAGTTTTCGGAAAATCCTTTATTTTTCAATTTCTTCCCATTTTTCATGCAGCCATTTCCTCTTACCTTCCCTGCAGTTTGTATTTATTTCACTCTTCAGTGATTTGTATTTCTGTATTCACGAATTTCCATGAACGTTTTTGTACTTCCTTCTTTTATCAATCAGCTAGAGTATTTCTTCTGTTCTACATCTGCATCTTCATCTACATTTATATTTCGCAAGCCACGCAATGGTGTGTGGTGGAGGGCACTTTACGTGCCACTGTCATTGCCTCCCTTTCCCGTTCCAGTCGCGTATGGTTCGCGGGAAGAGCGACTGCCGGAAAGCCTCCGTGCGCGCTGGAATCTCTCTAATTTTACATTCGTGATCTCTTCGGGAGGTATAAGTAGGGGGAAGCAATATATTCGATACCTCATCCAGAAACGCACCCTCCCGAAACCTGGACAGCAAGCTACACCGCGATGCAGAGCGCCTCTCTTGCAGAGTCTGCCCTTTGAGTTTGCTAAACATCTCCGTGGCGCTATCACGGTTACCAAATAACCCTATGACGAAACGCGCCGCTCTTCTTTGGATCTTCTCTATCTCCTCTGTCAACCCGACCTGATACGGATCCTACACTGTTGATGGACTACATTTTCTAAGGACTCTCCCAATGAATCTCAGCCTGGCACCCACCTTACCAACAATTTATTTAATATGATCATTCCACTTCAAATAGTTCCGTACGCATACTCCCAGACAATTTACAGAAGTAACTGCTACCAGTGTTTTCTCTGCTATCATAAAATCATATGATAAAGGATCCTTCCTTCTGTGTATTTGCAACACATTACATTTGTCTATGTTAAGGGTCAGTTGCCATTCCCTTCACCAAGTGCCTATCCGCTGCAGATCTTCCTGCATTTCGCTGTAATTTTCTAATGCTGCAACTTCTCTGTATACTTCCCGTCTCCAACTATCCTGATTCAGGTTTTCCGTGATTTCCCTAAATCGTTTCAGGCAAATGCCGGAATGGTTCCTTTGAAAGGGCATGGCCGATTTCCTTCGCCATCCTTCGCTAACCCGAGCTTGCGCTCCGTCTCTAATGACCTCCTCTCTGTATACTACCGTATCATCAGCGAAAAGCCGCATGGAACTTCCGACACTATCTACTATCTACTGTTGTCCATAGGAGACTGATAACGCAGCTCAAAAAAGCTGGACACTATTTGCTCCTTCGAAGTTGGTCAAACAAGCCTCCAAGCAGTATATTTGCAAGTTCACCAGTACTTGTGAACTCACCTACCCTGTTACTGAATCGATGTTGCCCAATTTCATACTTACTGTTTGCTAAATTTACATTCTAAGGTTTCATCAGTTTAGTCAACTTTTTGTTATGCCTCTTTCCGATTTGCTCAACATTATTCCTGACTCAATTAGAAATCTCTTGCAACCGAAACTGAGTACAAGAAAGTTGCAAATATAATTCGGAAGCTTCTTTACTAGTTTTTGTATTTATAGGTTTCGCGTAACTTTTGATTTTAGCTGATAAGACAAGTGCTGACTGCTGCATAATTTTCATTTTCGCATAGTTCGGCATGACACGAGCTGCAAGATGCTGCTTACTTAACTTAATATTCATTATCTCGCTACTGATTTACTGCATACGTTTGCAGAGCCTTTTAGTAGTACGATAAAACAGTGCAAAGCTACTAATTATTACTTTTTAATTCTTATTCACTCGATGACTAGTTTCGGGCCGAGGCCGATTTTGAAATCATCGGGACATAGTCGGAATGGGCATTTCCAAAGACGTCAAAAATGTGCAGTAAACAGTTACATTAGGCAACAGCCTTGCCGCAGTGGATACACCGGTTCCGTGAGATCACCGCAGTTAAGCGCTGTCGGACGTGGTCGGCACTTGGATAGGTGACCATCCAGGCTCCCAAGCGCTGTTGGCATTTTTCGGGGTGCACTCCGCCTCGTGATGCCAATTGAGGAGCTACTCGACCGAATAGTAGCGGCTTCGGTCAAGAATATCATCATAACGACCGGGAGAGCGGTGTGCTGACCCCATGCCCCTCCTAACCGCATCCTCCTCGGAGGATGACATGGCGGTCGGATGGTCCCGATGGGCCACTTGTGGCCTGTAGACGGAGTGTTTTTATTTTTCTTAACAGTTACAGTACATACAGATAAGAATTTGTACGCTCTGTAACTGCTTATTGCACATTTGAAAAGAGGTCTCAGCCCAAAACTAGCCATCCAGTGAATAAAAGAATAAAAAGTAAAAATTTGCAACCTTGTATTGGTTTTTCGTTCTACTGATGAACAGAAGTTGCTGACCCAAGCTATTCCAGCATGCTGACATGCAGACGTGGCACTAGCTTCCTAAGCTACGACTTGGTCGCGAATAGAACATTGATCCAGAAGTATAGAATACATTTATTTCCGTCTATGATCACATATTTGTTAGGTCTTCAGACTACCGGTTTCGGCCAGCAAATACCATCCCCAGCTCTGCACCAAAACGTGGGAAAAACATAGATAAAACCATTGGATTGTCTACAGCTTAAGACAGTAAAACAAGCCATGAAGAAAAGTATTACTGACGTATGTGCCTTAAATATGACAACGCACACCTGTTTTAAAAATGATCCTAAATGGTGGAACCATAGTGGTACCGTCAAAAGATAAACACAAAATTAGCTTATCATCGTCCCACATGTATAAAATATGGTATCTACCAGAGTCCCGTTGTTAACAGTATTACTGTTCCTAAACAACTGCTGTACAGTAGCCACAAAATATTTGACTTAAGAACGTTAGATGTCGCTACTATAGCCTTACACACATTCCTCAATCATATAACTGTACGACATGGAATAAAAGGAAGAATGCAATCGGTGAAGTCTGATGTGGGCTCAGGTGTATAAGTTATTAGACTAATAAAATTTAAAAAATGAAAAAACGACGACAGTTAGATTACTCAAAAGGAAATAGTTAAGTCACAATAATTCTGATACGCTGTTGTGGCGAATTTCATATAAAAATATAATGACATACATGACAACAATCTTATGGAGTTCACAGAATAATATAGAAATAATAAATTAATAGTCCATGCCATCGTCCACGATACAAAAAGCGTTCTTCACCTCAGTGGTTCACCGGCTCCTGTGTATACTTTTGGCCGAAAGCGAAATGCATAAAGAACTCAACAGTTTAAAGCAAATTGCAGTAGCTAATGGTTTTCCTCTAAATGATGCCACGCGTCATTACAATGCGCTAAGGAAACGAGTAATAAGCAGCAGGCAGACGCTCACTCACCCAGAAAATAAAACGAATGAAAACCAGGCTAAAATGTCTCAGTAAATAGCGAAATAATTCAGAAAATCTATTGCTGGATGCGGCTTTCAAGTTAACAGCACTGCGAGTAAAACATGAAGAGAAAAGGGGCTTATGACATATTTGATGGGTCTGTAGTATATAGGATTGATTTTAATACCTGTGCTAAATATTATATCAGCCAAACCGGCTGTTCCTCAAAGTAATGCTTAAGTAGCATTTACAGCGGCGTAACAAAACTGCTTTGGGATTACATTTATTAGTAACTGGTTGTTCTATGGGGAGCATTAAGAATAAGATGCGCATTCTTCATAGGGAACAAAGAAGAAGAAAAAAGGAAAAATGGAGTGGAAGTGCTCAATGGGAGGAGCGATTTTGTACCCAATACTTTCTTTGCTTTGTTCGTCAGTTTCTTCTTTAATCATCGATCGCCTCTCTGCTTATGTCTAAATGTAGTACAGGCTGCTTTATCTGTTTACTTCATTTTCTTAAGTTGAGCTTAGTAATATCGTGTTTCCTGGTCCCTTTTCGGTATATAAAATATATTTCATTAACAAGAAAATCTTGTTAATTGGCTGGTAGCGTGCTTTATCATTCTTTTCTTGGAACGGCACACAGCAAGATACGAGGATTGCACGCCCTGTCGTTTAAGTTCCTGTGACCACTGCTCACCTATGCACATTGTGGCAGTCACGCAAACAAAGGGCGCTGATTACTTACTACTGTTTGTTTTCATTCGTTTGGGTTCTTTCCCTTTTTATAATTTTTATATTATTCTGTGAAATTCGTAAGCATTTTCTTTCATATGTCGCCATATTTTTAACTAAAATTCACTACAAGAGCGTATCAGAATGAGCGTATCAGAATTATTGTCATTTAGGTATTTCCTTCTGAATAATGTAGCTTTGGTCGTTTATTTTTGTAATGACTTATACACTTGGTAAGCGTACTTCAGACTTCGATTGCATTCTTCTTTTTAGTCCATGTCGTACAATTATATGGTGGAGGAATGTGTGTACGCCAAAATTAGGGACGTCTAGCGAGCTTACCACAAGAACATTTTGTGGCTAATGTACAGCTGTTTGTTACGAATAGTTGTGCTACTAATAAGACGACTGTAATAGATAACATATTGTATATATGTGCGACGATGCTAAGCTGATTTTGAGTTTATCTTCCGACGATGACACTATGGCTCCACTATATTAGGACACGTTTTAGAAACAGGTATGCCTTTTCATATTTAAAGTGCATAATTTTAACGTGTTTCTCGGTAATACTTTTCATTACGGCCTGTTTTATTGTTTTAAGCTGTAGACAATCCACTAGCTGTACTTGTATTTTTCAATAGTTTTGTAGTAGGTCTGAAGATGGTCATCGCTGACTGGAACCGTAGTCTGGGACCTAAGAAAGATGTTATCATAGACGGAAATAAAGAAAATTATTAAACAGAGCTTGCATGCACCTGTCTCAAACACCTAAGATAGAAGAATTTCGGGGGATAGCAGGAAAAAGTTACCAATTCGTTTCTGGCTCTTTTACTATAGGGCAAGTGGCCCTAGCTTGGTAGTAAATTATTTCAAAGCGTTGATGATTTATGATTTAGGCCAAGTGGCCAATAGTTAGCAGACGGAGTGGTAGTGAAAGCTCTCGCCTTCCCAGTGATTACTGAAAGCTTCTGACATTCTATTAAGAAGATTTGGTCTGACACCAACGTGTTGATGTACAATACGCTATTTTACTAAGTGTAAAAACTGGCTACTTCAGACAGATCAGTCATACAAGTTCCCTGAAATTTACCAACCTGCTGTAACTGAACCCCCTTCCCAATCAAGGGGACCTCCTGCCAATCTCCGCTATAAACATTGACGAACAAGATAACGAAAGCCATACTGTCGTTAACGTCCCGACTGAGCCACACAGATATCGCCGAAGATAAAAGAAAAAAAAACAGAGTAGGAGAACTGTGCGATAAAAATTTGTTGTCAGACGTATGGGTTGGTGTTGGTAAACTGATGTGGATAATCAATTAGGTAGATAATGGAGAGAACACTGGATGCAGGAGAATAAAACGTAGCAGTTGTTTCACCGAGTCACCACAAGAAGTAAAAGGCGTTAGGCATAGCAGCGCCGAACCTTCCAAGAGAGACCAGTAGACTATATGAGTAGCAGCGCCCAAGACGCAGCGAACCAGCAGAGCGCAGCACTCCGAAGGAAGGACGGGTACTGCAACGCAAAAGAGCAGGCAAGCCAGTGCGACGATTTAAGAATAAGGTCCCTTGGATTGTAACAAAATGATATCCTCCTGTGGCGATAACGTTAACATAACTGCTATGGATGCTTTAGTTTTGGTTTCGAAGACACTTGATGGAAAGAACAGTATTGCAACAATTCGCTGAAAATGTGACTGCCACTTTTGCAGTCACAATTGAGGATACAAAATTATTATTTCAATATGCGTAGTCTAAAATAAGAGGAGACGCTAGGGAAAAATTGATAGTAAGGTAAAACACAAATAATCGGCCAGAAGTGAGAAACATTTTACAGGAGAGCTATACTGATAAAAAAACTGTAGATTTCTATGCTTGCCGTATGTTGAAAGTCCGTCAATACCCGAGTGTATCAACTGTGTCTTGGGGAAATACACTACAGACCATTAAAATTGCTACACCACGAAGATGACGTGCTACAGACGCGAAATTTAACCGACAGCAAGAAGATGCTGTGATATGCAAATGATTAGCTTTTCAGAGCATTCACACAAGGACACCTACAACGTGCTGACATGAGGAAAGTTTCCTACCGATTTCTCATATACAAACAGCGGTTGACCGGCTTTGCCTGGTGAAATGTTGTTGTGATGCTTCGTGTAAGGAGAAGAAATGTGTACCATCACGTTTCCGACTTTGATAAAGGTCGGATTGTAGCCTATCACGATTGCAGTTTATCGTATCGCGACATTGCTGCTCGCGTTGGTCGAGATCCAATGATGTTAACAGAATATGGAATCGGTGGGTTCAGGAGGATAATACAGAACGCCGTGCTGGATCCCAACGGCGTCGTATCACTAGCAGTCGAGATGACAGGCATATTATCCGCATAGCTGTAACGGATCGTGCAGCTACGTCTCGATCCCTGAGTCAACAGATGGGGTGCACGAATGGCAAAACGTCATTTTTTTCCGATGAATCCAGGTTCTGTTTACAGCATCATGATGGTCGCACCCGTGTTTGGTGACATCGCGGTGAACGCACATTGGAAGCGTGCATTCGTCATCGCCATACTGGCGTATCATCCGGCTTGATGGTATGGGGTGCCATTGGTTACACGTCTCCGTCACATCTTGTTCGCATTGACGGCACTTTGAACAGTGAAATTTATATTTCACATGTGTTACGACCCGTGGCTCTACCCTTTATTCGATCCCTGCGAAACCCTACATTTCAGTATGTTGCAGGTCCTGTACGAGCCTTTCTGGATACAGAAAATGTTAGACTGCTGCCCTGGCTAGCACATTCTCCAGATCTCTGACCAATTAAAAACGTCTGGTCAATGGTGGCCGAGCAACTGGCTCGTCACAATACGCCAGTCACTACTCTTGATCAAATGTGGTATCGTGTTGAAGCTGCATGGGTAGCTGTACCTGTACATGCAATCCAAGCTCTGTTTGACTCAATGCCCAGGCGTATCAAGGCCGTTATTACGGCCAGAGGTGGTTGTTCTGGGTACCGATTTCTCAGGTTCTATGCACCCAAATTGCGTGAAAATGTAATCACATGTCAGTTCTAGTATAATATAGCTGTCCAGTGAATACCCGTTTATCATCTGCATTTCTTCTTGGTGTAGCAATTTTAATGGCCAGTAGCGTAGGATAGATCAGCATTCCAAATCGTTCAGGGTTGCCGTCACGAGAGTAACTGATAGGGAGCAGCTAAAAGCTGCTGTAAAATTAGTTTATGCACAAGATCGTGAATGTTTCATTCAAGAGAATACGAACGATTGTGCACAGTCGATGCCAAACCGTGATTTTAGGCGAAGCCGTGGAAATAGTCCAACAAGAAGACAGCATGATTATGTTAGTGAAAGAAAAGAATCAAATTTCAAGGGGAATAATTTTGCATAGCGCTAGTGTGAAACAAGCAAGGCAGGTAAAATATTTTACGTGTAGTAAAACGAAGCTAAACATTGCCACCACAGTACCCGGGTACGACGGGTAAAGATAACCGACAGAACAGAAGAAGCTCGGAATTTCGAAAATTATTGTTATTATTCTGATGAATCAGGACATACAGATGCAAAATGAGACAGGATTATTATATGTGAAAAATGTCAAAGAAGGGAGCACAAGGAGAAGAACTGTCGAGCTACCAAATGCTATAGATCACTAAATATTGGCACACAGAGCCACAGTGTAGAGAAAAATTCAGAAATATTCCAGAGAAAAGGACGGAAAACGAAACAGGTGGTATGGATAGCAGTTGAGCGTAGCCACGCAAGGTGAGGGTGGTAGGATAAGAGGCAGAGAACGATGTACCGACGACTTATTGCAAGGAATTCATTACAGAATTGAAGTTTACTCAAGGAGTAAATCTAGTTGAGTGCGGTCTCCTTAAGCATTTTAGCTATCCGTGCAACTTCATGGACAGATCCAAATTTCCATATGTCGTCGTCCATGTGTCATTAACCTGCACTCATACAATTCCTGTAATTTCCGTATAAGGGAGCAATTTGATGGAATGTCGCTAACGCGCTATCAGCGGAAAAATACAGTAGTGCAGTGCCTATTTTCGTATAAAGAAAGACTTCGGAAATACACGCATGTGGGAAAGAACGTAACAACGTACTTCTTACAATCACAGCCACTACAATATCTTCTTTACAAAAGACAATGTTTCAGTCTTTCAGAAGATTTTGAAACGAATTGAATAGTCACTCGATGGCAGTAAGTTCCCATGTTCCTTGCTTAATATTCCAGAGGAACTATTACAATGATTTTCAGAAATGAACTCTGAAACTGAACATAAGCGTAGCAGATGGACGGTAAATGCATTTTTCGAAATGTCAGTACAACTGGATAGCCTGAGCATGAAGATTAAAGAAGCATTAAAAGATTTTGCTGCAGACGACTTCATTAAAATTTAAATTAATTCGCATATGATTTTCTCTTCTGGAAGAGGAGAAAAGAATAGTATCCACAGCTGGTAAGGGAAGTTTCGAAATTATTAGCACCAATCACCACTTACTACCTATGTAAATTATCGTTATCTTTAATGGTAAACATTAAATCTAAGAAGAGAAGTACACTTCAATTAGGAAATGACTTATTTATGTCTCGAACATAGACACACTATTTAAAAAATTATTTATTAATAAACAAGCACAACCTTCTGTTTCAAATTGTTATACGGTTATTGTAATGTGTCATTGTAGTGTAGGACCTACAACCTTCGTTTATTTTTATGTGGCTAAGTGGCACCAGTGACTGATACCGCTTATGTTACGCTGTGAATAACAACTGTTCAACACAATAAAATCCTGACAAGTGTCAAGTACGATATTAAGCAATACTAATTGCAATTGTGCCGACAAAGTTCTCAGCATTTGCGTATAACCAATAATTCGTACCATTATTGTTATTAACTTTCCTCTTGATGGTATGGTTCAAATGGCTCTGAGCACTATGGGACTTAACATCTGAGGTCATCAGTCCCCTAGAACTTAGAACTACTTAAACCTAACTAACCTAAGGACATCACACACATCCATGCCCGAGGCAGGATTCGAACCTGCGACCGTAGCAGTCGCGCGGTTCCGGACTGCGCGCCTAGAACCGCTAGACCACCGCGGCCGGCTCTTGATGGTATGGCTCATGCTCCACTTCAAGAAATGAAAATTAGATAACAAAAAACGTGGAAAAATAAATAACGTAATGTTTACATCAGTGTTGTTTTTAAGATGAAGAAAGTTTAGTTAAACGTCGCTTAACGAGCACCTACTACAAAGAGCGATTTGCATATCGAGTAATACACAGTGAATTTTGTAAATCGTTGAATAGCTATACGAGCAATGTTTCACATAATTTGTCTTTTCGTTGCCACTTTTTTGTATTCTTCTGTAACCGTTTCAAAAACCACCTTTCTGACCTAGATAGTCCCTTTCAGCTGCTGTTCCATGACTTTCCCCCATGTACAGTGGAAGTTTCGACACATGATAGTGCTGATAATGGAATATTCTGCCGTATTGTTGGCGACACCCCCTCGCATTGCAGTTATTGTCTCCGGTACCTCCGCTTGGCCCCCCCTTAACGATGTTGCAAATTCTCTGTGACGATGTCGTAAATCATGGACTTAAAATATCTATTTATGAATTCAGTTTCAGATTTTTCGTCCTTAGCCAAAATTAATTCAAGAAATCTGCTCATTAACCAATACATAGAAAGATGTTTAATTCCACCAGCTGTCTTCTCCGTTTAGCACTCTTTTTGAAGAGTAGGCTGAAACAAATGACTATAGACAATTTTCTTGTAAAATGATGCTGCAAAGTATTACTATTTTATAAATTGTTTTAGTAATTTTTTTTTCGGAATGGAACGCATTTTCGTGTTTTCATGTAAATATAATTTGCATAACGACCGTTTCGCGTTGCAGATGAGACTTAGAAGCAAGTTATGTTCACTAAGGGGCGTCCCACTGTATAGTCAGCTTTTGAAAAAGTAGGCCGTTTTCCATATTTCTCAAAGTTGGTTATTCAATCATGTTGATTTATTTTACTTTCAGTATAAATTCTTTGCTGCACTATTTACTTATTTACTCATAGAGATGAAAGTTGTACGAAGAGCTCGTATCGGAGTTTCGATATTATTAAGTGGACTTGTGTAGATGGTATAATAGGCATAAAATTGTACCTTACATCTATGTTTGTCTCTGTCTGCATATGGCACCTACTAATTACGTCTTGGATGGTATGACTTGGCCCATAAGGCATCTCCTAACGTAAATGTCGATTGTCTTTTTGTTATGATAGTATCATGTTATTTGTATGTTTACTTTTTATTCGTGTGATCTTGTAAAGTGATTTTTGACAGTTTTTTAGGTTGCAATAAATTCTAATATCGTACAAACAGGCCGGGATTTTAAATGATTTAAAGAACGTACAGGAAACTGCGAAGGCAGCCAGTCCACATTTTACTCGCACTTAAAAAGCCAAGAATATAGCGCAAAATACTTATAATACCCTGAAACTTCTACACAAAGACCCAAAAGAACACAAAAAGAATATTTTTGGGAGAAAATGAAACTTTACATTCACACAAAAAAATACCCAGAAAACATCCTGAATGAACAAACAGACTTCAAACATAAAAATACCTCGAAAATTTTATTACCATTATAAAATAAAACGATAAATTATGACGATAAACACAAAACAATAGAACAAAGTGACTGACTTTCCGCAAAATACAAATTCCATTGTAAACTGTAGCAGCGCTGGAGCCGAAGCTTTCAAGAGAGCTGTTAAAAGTAACTATACAACGTCACGTAAGTAAAAAGAAAACTTACAGATAACATGGTCGTATCATAATAAAATACAATCGACGTTTACGTTCCTAGATGTCGTATGGATCACGACGTACGAGCTAAGAGGTAAACATAAGATGTCACATGTAGATATAGACTAACATAGACGTAAGAACAACATAATACTTATTATAACGTCTTCACAAGTACCCCTGATAAAGACAAAACACTAAAACAAGCACGTCGTATAACTTGTGTCACTGTGAGTAAATAAGTAAATAGTGCAACGAAAAGCTTGAACTTAAAATATGTCGATCTTCGATCACATGCAAACTGCTGACCCACTGGAAACGAGACTGTCCCTCAATGTGTGTTCGTTTTAAAACAGTCCACGTTCTATGTGATTCAGAATTAATGTCCACGAAGGAATTACGTACTTATAACAAAAATAAATTTCACTTTTCTGTGATATTGCTGCGCCTATGTTTGTAAGAAGTACGATGCACTGTTCTTTCCGACATGCATGCGTGACCATTGCATGGAATTTTTTATAAACACGGGTAATCCTATATATCCGTTGATACAAGAATAGCGACTTTCCTCTCCATCAAATGTCTCACGTCTTCGGGAATTACAGAAAGTGTACGAGTGCACGTTAATGATACAAGGACGACAACACATGGAAGTTTGGGTCTGGCCGTGAAGCGTCCACTGATGGCCTAAATGGTTAAGATGACCGCTCGCGACTAGCGGGATATTCGAGCTCGAGTCCCATGCTGGCACAAATTTTCAAAACCGTCGTTCTATTAAACAGGGGGGAATTTCCCAGATTTGTAACTCTGAATACATTTCCCATATTTTGCAAAGACTTTGATCACAAACGAGGTTTTCAGAGAAATGCTTTGATTTTTTCCTTGACCGTTATAATGTTTTCTTCTCTGCCTTAGAGACTCTTGTTTAAAGTACTTAGGTGGTTAACGAAATCAGTGAGCAGTGTTATTTTTAATAGCCAGTCAGGGTCACAAAAATAATTCGCGTATCCATATTTAGAATTTTTGAAGAACATTAACAGTTCAGCTTCTAGTTCCAGAACTTGTGTCAATACCTCCCCTGTAGAAAGCCACTTGATCACTGTGTGACTACGGAGATACTGATGGAGCGAATCTATGTCTTTACAAATGATTTTAAAGCCTCGAGTTTGCAGGGCTTTACCATCAATAGTGTTCACAATCATGATCACATCTTTATGCGCATTATTTAAATAAGAAGATGAAACAGTGACCGCCAGAACATGTAGATGAAAAAGGCAGTGCGTCTATGAAATAATTTGGCATTATTGATTTTAATTTCTCAACGAAATCACTTTTATTGGCAGTCATATCTTTAGCACCATCACAAAAATGGCGATACACCTTGTCCAGAAAGTCTCGTAGTTGCGAGAGCGTTCTAAAAACGCGTCCTACAAACACTGGCCAGTGGTATTCACTGGCCGCGCGGGATTAGCCGAGCGGTCTGACGGCGCTGCAGTCATGGACTGTGCGGCTGGTCCCGGCGGAGGTTCGAGTCCTCCCTCGGGCATGGGTGTGTGTGTTTGTCCTTAGGATAATTTAGGTTAAGTAGTGTTTAAGCTTAGGGACTGATGACCTTAGCAGTTAAGTCCCATAAGATTTCACACACATTTGAACATTTGAACAGTATTCACAGGAAGAGATTTGCACAATAAAAGGTCTCTTATCATGCTTTCATCTGTTCCAAAATCGAGCAGGGTGGTGCTCTGGGTAGTACACTGAACTCGCATTCGGGAGGACAACGGTTCAAATACGCGAACCGGTCATACAGATTTAGGATTCCGTGAGTTCCCTATACCGCTCCAGGAAAATACAGGGATGGTTCCATATGAAAGAGCATGATAGGTTTTTTTCACCATCTTTGACACAACCCGAGGCTGTCCTCCGTCTCTAACGACCTCGATGTCAACGGAACGTTAAACCCAAGCTTCTTTCCTTCCTTCCTTCTGCTTCAAAGCACACGAATACCATAAAGTGCCCACAATCAGTAACATGAGTATGTTCATTAAACTAATATTGTTCTCGAATGTCGACGTTCAGTAGTATTATCAGGAAGTGATATTTTTTTTTTTTTGTTCTTTGCCACCTGCATACCTAACATAGTGTCAACTATATACAGAGCTATGACACTATCTCGTTGAGACTGGATAACTAACTGGATGCCTGAAGGCGAATAAAAATATTGTAAAATTGGAAGAAACAAATACATAACCACAAAGCGTGTTTATATGACCAATATATATGCTGGTGTCCAAAATTAAAGCAACAAACGCTATTTCCCCGTCCTGTGTCTAATTCACGATATAATCATTCAGACTGTCAACCAAATGTTCGTACGATCGCGTACTGCACGGAAGATGGCAATCCGGTTACTGGACAGTCACACCAGCGGTGACGTAGGGCACCTGTGAAACAAGATTGTATTTGCTGGGTAGCCCCACATCCACAATCGCTGTATACACAGTCACAGACGTTGCAGTATGGCACAGAGAACATGCTTACCAGACTCTCTGCGGTGGAGGACGGAGAAAGAGAGGAACACAGTCACAAACGGATTTGACCCAATCGCTTTGTGTGAATCGTTCTGTAGTTTCTCGGATATGGCGACAATGTATGGAGACTGAAACTGCATCCCAAAGACAGGACAGAGCTGTCCAAATGAACTTCAGAAGAGAGGACGGTAATTTGGCTGTAAGGGCACGACAGTACCGCGTTAGTACTTCACGGCAAGTGGTGTATGAGCTCTCAGCCTCCATGGACGTGTCGTATCGAGCCAGACGGTGTGCAGAAGGCTTCAGCAGAGTGCCCTTTACTGTCGGAGATTGGCTGGAAGTGTACCTCTGAACGTCTAAAGGAGAGTCATCAACATGCCACCTGGCGGTCGAACAATGAGCCAATGTAGATTTCAAATATGAGTCCCAATTTAGTCTGGAAGGTGATTCCCGATGGATTAGCATCTGAACTTGGAACACGATTTTGGGACCCAAACATTGGGGAAAGAGGCCGATATCTAGGAAGATCCTCCATGATGTCAGCAGGGATTATGTTGACCACCCGAACACCTCTTCATAAAACTGTATGGTTAAATCGACTAGGTGTATCTGCTGCCAGGCAGCGTGACTAGAGCTTCGAACCTCATATGCGGTTGTTCCGAGGTTCTGTTTGTCCAGACTTTGTACTGAAGGACGATTATTCTCGACCTCATAGAGTATGGGTGGTTGAAGTTTTCTTTAAAATGGAAGATAAAGCATGCATGGCGTTATTGCCTCAACATGAGACTGATGACATCATTCACAGCATACCCCGTCGTTGTCAGACCTTTATTGCTGCCAGAGGTAGTCACACCCCATACTGAGCACATTAACCAGTTGTCAGAATCTGTGTGCAAATCCGTTAAGTTGGAAAAAACGAAGAATGTTTCTGTCTACCGTTATGCATATTCTGTATTCTTTACATTGTCTCTACTTTACTAGCGCCTGTTTAAACTGTTTTGTTGCAAAATGAAAGCAATCTTGGACGTTTGCTACTTTAATTTGGGACTCACACACACATACATACAGCACACCCACACACACAAAAACACACACACACACGCACACACCACTCCCCACTGAGCGCTGCAACTACTTTCCACAGTGCAGTTGATTTCTTCGTCAGTATACTATCAATACAAAAAAATTGGAATACGTCGCCTTTGAATCACTGACATAGAATTTTCTAGAGTGTCGCCAGAATGTTTTTAGTCGAAAAGGCTTCACTTATTCAAAATGCTTGAAAAATTCTACTTTAAATGATTAATCCTAATGTTTAGAAAACGCTCTCATCGCACTGGAGCACCTACGCAAATAATCATCCTTCCATTAAGTTCAAACTTTGAATAATTCTTATTTCTTTTTGTAGAACAGTCGCTTGACGTCTGACCCTCCATTCTTTTTACTGCGGTTTGGGGAAATAGTCTGCATCGCCGGTCACTCCTCCTTTGATCATCCTCTGGCGCCTGTGGCCTGGATCGTGTTCCGAGCACCAGACTCCAGACCCTCTCCCCCTAACTAAGAGTCTACAATAAACAGCTGTCTGCCTGTCCGAATAAACCACACCTCTGTCAGCGTGTTCCCCCAATGTGCGCGACCGTTTGCTCGACATCTCTTGACGGCTCCTTGACAGAATAAACTTCTCGTCCCGACGTCCATAAACAAACAGGGTCTCAAGTCTACCTAACACACTAGCAGAACATGCCCTCCGAAAACGTCTGCTCAGCTTCGGAAGAGGATATCTACAAGAATCACTGTCTATTGCAGCGTTCACGGAATAAATGCTCTACGCTACTCAGTAAATATATCTACATAGCCAAAAAAATTTCCCGTCATTACTACCTTCACGTTTTGAAGTGACACAATAAGATTTCAGACAATATAATTTACTTCAAACAGAATCACTGACAGTTTTTCCTAAAATCCTGTTTTATTAAATAATTCCCGATTTCATAAAATATTATGAGTCAGTGTAGCTTGCGATTGTACGTTCATAAGTTTTCGAAGCTCGAATCAATTACCATAAAATTCCTCTGAGCCGAAGATCCCCGGCTCATGATGCGAAGTGGTGTTAGAACCTTTCAGTCATGTTTGCAAGTAGCCGTTGTCAGAGTATGTAATACTGCGCATAGATGATACAGATCTGTTTGCATGTTCAGGAACAACGTCTAAAAGCTCATTTGCTTTTTAATACTACAGTAGACTTCTATTATTATTGTTTTCAATGCCTACTTATAGATACGAAAAAGAAACTCAGAGCAAATGTATTCCATGAGAGTAACAGAAGAAGCGGAAGTGAATTTTTACATTTTCAATACCAAAGCGTATTTTTTTACATTTGTTTGTTTCCTTATTCAACAGGACCACAGTAACATTGTTATTATTGTTGAACAAGTTGTTGTATATCTTGAATAGTAATTAAATACATAGAACAGTTATAAAAGATTAACTGTTCACGATTACAGTTGTAATTCATCAGTAATTCACTTTTTGTGAGAGATGAACCCGTCACTAATTGCTATGAATCAGCTCGGAAGCGCATGAATATCATTTTTCTGTGTTGTGGTCACTAAATTTACAGACCAACGCATATGGACCACAAGAAACTTTCTGAAAGAAATGATGTGCTGCAATGCCAACTTTCGACCTTAAAGAACTGATGATCACAAACCACTTCCAGAAGGTTTAGAAATAAGTGATTGTAATGGTTTTAGTGGAAAGTATGCACGTTTTTTGTGATTCACGGTTCAGGCACATGACACAGTATACAGCAACGGCAATATGTGCGCTTCACAAGTGGAAGCCTAAACAACGTTTCACAAGTTACGAAAATACTTTCAAAAAAATGGCTCTGAGCACTATGGGACTTAACATCGGAGGTTATCAGTCCCATAGAACTTAGAACAACTTAAACCTAACTAACCTAAGGACATCATACACATCCACGCCCGAGGCAGGATTCGAACCTGCGATCGTAGCAGCAGCGCGGTTCCGGACTGAAGCGCCTAGAACCGCCCGGCCACACTGGCCGGCGAAAATACTTCCCGATTTTAACAAAATGTTTCATGGGAACTTCTCAGTTACGCTTCATACATTCTCATACACATTCATTTACCAGTTGCCAGGGCAAGATGTCGGCAAGCAGTTGTTCTAGTCACGCATTTTCCACTGCAGCTGTGCGGTGTCGATCATCGAAATCGTGCTGTCTCTACACGGCAAAATATACATTTTCTTTTTGATTGTCTGATCACATTAACAAAACGTACGGTGTTCACATTATAGTAAGCCCGGGAGTGCAATGTGAGTCTCTACACATTTTCCCGCGAACAAACCACTTTTTACCAACTACACCTACACCACATACTGCGCTGTATTTATCATGGCCGCCCACCAATTACATTACATATACGCCGACTCTCTGACAAAGCTACAAACGCGGTGTTAACACCCAGCGGATTTCGAGTGAGGATCCGTTACTTCTAATATTCAAATATAAGTCTACACTGAAAAGATAGCTTTAAAAAATGGAAAGAAAACCAGCGTCTCAGTGCAATATGGAAGTATGTTCAAAAGTGTGTTGCTTGCTGACATCACAGAATGAACTGAAAGTCCATGAACACTATGCATAACGACTCAATGTATTTTAATTTCCTGTATCATCCAGTTACTGGACAAGATCCTCCAATACGGCAGTCTCAGGTAGCACCTGAAGAAGGCAACAAGTTACGTGGCCGAAATATTGTGCCAGAGCGACACAAACATCCGGCAGTAGACCCGATTATTCCACATGTCAAGATCTCGCCGGGAAAGCCTGAAGAGTTACACAAGAAAAAAAATGTTTAAATGTGTGTGAAATCTTATGGGACTTAACTGCTAAGGTCATCAGTCCCGAAGCTTACACACTACTTAACCTAAATTGTCCTAATGACAAATACACACACCCTTGCCCGAAGGAGGACTCGAACCTCCGCCGGGACCAGCCGCACAGTCCATGACTGCAGCGCCTCAGACCGCTCGGCTAATCCCGCGCGGCGGTTACACAAGACTAACATTAATTTTACACAGAATGAAACTTGCATACTCGAAAAAGGCCTAAAGCACAATGTCATGCCCAACTTGTCAGACAAAAATGTAATAGAAAAGATGCTTTGTCGACCTAAAAACTGGTCTTTATTGTATGAAAATGGATAATTCATGTCAAACTAGAATTGCCTTCGACTTAGGTAACATTCTCAGTAAAAACATCGTCTGGTTTCAAAATGTTACACATAACGATTGGAAATTGGTTAAATCTATCAATAATAAACTTAACAGAAACTGATGCTTTAATAACTGACGAAGGTTGCTCTTTGGTTATTGCCTACAATTCTGAATATATTTCCAAAACGTTAGCTTTCATTTGCAACGAAAGGCCCACTATCAGTGACGCAAAATGTGTAATCAAACCTTTCCATAAGAAAATTCTTATCAATATGAACCCTCAGCCCCCCAAAACTTCGTTATCAATCCAAAAATCACGTACCTAATCATCCGATTTCTAATAGTATAAATAGCCAAATGAATTAGCCAAATTTCTGCATGAAACTCTAAAAAAAATCATTTGTTTTCGGGAACAATTATTCCACTCCCAATAGTCCATAAAATAAGAAATTTAGAATGCAGTCCAGATACCAAACTGTTTTCACTAGACATCAAAAATCTATATACAAACGTTCCCGTACAAGATACGGTTACAATCGTAGAAAAAAAATTTACGTCCTTTCAAATAAGAACCTTCAGGTGAACAAAGCACTGACTTTATGAATATAATTACAGTCGTAGTCAAATACAACAATTCTGAATTTAATGAACAATTGTATCAGCAATCCGACGGTCTCACTATGGGAAATCCGTTAACTGGTATCCTTGCTGACATTTTCATTAACTCTCTAGAAGAAAAGTTCTTCAACTGTTTATCAGCTACAGCGCTAGGCGCCGGCAGTTGTGGCCGAACGGTTCCACGCGCTTCAGTTCTGAACCGCGCTGCTGCCACGGTCTGAGGTTCGATTCCTGCCTCGGGCACGGATTGTGTGATGTCCTTAGGTTAGTTAGGTTTAAGTAGTTCTAAGTCTAGGGGACTGGTGACCTCAGATGCTATGTCCCATAGTGCTCAGAGCCATTTGAACCATTTTTGAACAGCGCTAGGCATTATCTCCTATTTCTGATAAGTCGATGATATTTTAGTCATCTACAAAGGACCTGTTGATGGCATTGATCGTATTTTCAATCTCTTCAGTAAACTTCACGAGAAAATATCTTTCAGCAGCGAACTCGAAAACGAGGCCCGTCAATTGAATTTCCTTGACTTGACCCATACAGTGGAAGAAAACGAAATGTCATTTGATGTTTTTCGAAATGAAAGATAAACTGATCACATCGTACCTACGTCTTCTATGCACCCACAGTCTCATAAGAGTGCTTTCTTTCACTCTGCTATTCACAGAGCCACTTCTATTCCACTCTCAAAATAAAAATTCGAGGAAGAAATTAATTTAATCAAAACGATAGCAGTTAATTACGTATACGAACCTGCCATAGTGGATAACATCCTTAAAAAAATTGTTAATAGAGTTACTACACTCAGCACCTCTATCATTGAGTCCAACATAAAGAAGGTTTCTTCTATTCCATTCTTAGGGCCCAGCTCCGATCAGATTCAGCGCGTTCTTCGTAATAAATACAACTGTGATGTCGCCTTTTCAACCAATAATAGTTTGAAAAAACTTTTATTCATAATTTAAAATGACCTGTTCCGCTTTGAAAAACTCGGGTGTCTATAACATTCTCTGCAACACTGCTCTTCTTACTACATAGGACAAACAGGACCTTCCTTTACAGTCAAATACAAAGAACATCTACAGTCTGGAACCAAGCGATCGCTACGGTCACAGGTTCGAATCCTGCCTCGGGCATGGATATGTGTGATGTCCTTAGGTTAGTTAGGTTTAAGTAGTTCTAAGTTCTAGAGGACTGATGACCTCAGAAGTTAAGTCCCACAGTGCTCAGAGCCATTTGAACCATTTGAACAAAGAACATCTTTTAAGAGAAAATGGTACTAGCAACCAAACTACGTCTTTTGCCGACCACCTTCCGGTTACAGGTCACGCACCTAATGCTGGTCACAGTGTCAATATTTTGCTCATTGAGAAGAAAGGGCGTAGATTACATATTCTCAAAGAATTAGAAATTTCTAAACTTCTTCCTCCGAATGATGGCTTCGTTCTTTATGAGCAGCTAGAATAACGTAATAAAAGCTTCTTCCACGATATAAAGCGGTTACTTGATATTTCATTTCGTGTTCCCTCGTCCAGATACCGAAATATTTTTCTACCTAAGTAGATTAATAATTTTTGCTCGTAGAATTGTGTATATTGTCACGCAGAAGAAGGTGTTATTAGATGAATGACGAACACAAACTTCACTTAACGAAGGTTTATTCAGCACTTGCACATAATTAATTAACGATCTTGGGGCACCATGGTTTAATACAAGGTCTTCTACGATGAATTTGGCTACATCGAAAGCTTGGGTGTTTCTACTGCTTTTGCAATGGCATAGCGTGTCAGGTAATCAGTGCAAACAATAACCCATCTATTGCTACTCGCAGAGGAGGTCAATCCCAACACGCTTAAAGGCGTTTCGGCTGGTGGAATTGGTATGAGTCAGTCGGGTGGTTTCTGAGCATCTCCCTTTCTCCTCTGGCACTCTCGATAGTTCGATACATAGTGATGGTCATTCGTGAATAAACTTGGCCAGAAAAATCTCTTGCAGATCCTATGGTATGTCTTAATAAATCCTAAATGTCCGGCCTCTGGTGTGTCATGGAATTTCTGTAGAACATCTAAGCGCATGTGTTTAGGAATCACTGGTAGCCACCTCTTTCCAAAGGGATCAAAGTTTTTCTTGCAAAGTAATCCATTAACTACCTTAAATTGTCCTTTAATATCTTCTGACCGATTTAAGGCAAGCATAATTTGAGATATCATGGCCACCTTCTTCTTCTGAGCAGAGAGGTCCTGGAGTGCAGCGAGACAGTCACTATCTCAATCAAAGACTTGATGGTCTTGCGCAGGGTTTCTTGAGAGACAATCGACATCTTGGTGTTTTCTTCCACTTTTGTATACTGTGGTAATGTCATACTCTTGAAGACGTAGTGCCCACCTGGCGAGTTGTCCTGTTGGATCCTTAAGACCTATCAACCAACAAAGTGAATGATGGTCTTTAACAATTGTGAATGGCCTTCCATAGAGATACTGTCGAAATTTGCACATGGCTCAGGTCACAGCAACACATTCTCTTTCTGTAGTTGAGTAGTTTCTCTCTGGCTCTGAGCACTATGGGACTTAACTACTGTGGTCATCAGTCCCCTAGAACTTAGAACTACTTAAACCTAACTAACCTAAGGACATCACACACATCTATGCCCGAGGCAGGATTCGAACCTGCGACCGTAGCGGTCACGCGGTTCCAGACTGTAGCGCCTATAACCGCACGGCCACTCCGGCCGGCAGTTTCTCTCTGCTTTTGTAAGTGTCCTAGTAGCATAGTCTATAACCTTCTCTTTTCCACCCGAAATTTGCACCAGAACAGCACCGACCCCAAATCCACTGGCATCTGTATGTAGTTCTGTGTGAACTCTCTCATCATACAGACCAAGTACTGGGTCAGTCGTCAGAGCTTTTCGCACTACATCGAAAGAATCTTGTTGATCACTACCGCAGATAAATTTAGCATCGGATTTTAACAACTCTTGGAGTGGCTTGGCTTTGATACAAGTCTTTGATAAAACGGCGGTAACAAGAACATAATCCAAGGAAGCTTCTCACATCTCTAATCCTTTTGGGAATAGGAAATTCCGTTATAGATCTCACCTTTTCTGGGTCTGGTCGCACACATTCGTTTGATACAAGGTGTCCAAGTATTTTGATTTCTTTTGCTCCAAAGAGACACTTTCTTGGATTAAGTTTCAGTCCGCCTTGTTGGAGACACTTAAGTATGGCCCTCAGTCTTTTTATGTGTTCATAAAATGTCTCTCAAAACACATGCGTCTTGGAAGGATCTGCAGTTCTCGGCGACAGTTAACTATCCACAATTCACCGAATCCGTTCTTAAACGAGGCGACAGAAGCTGGGATGACCAAGTTATTTTTTGGTGGTATGTTTCTCTTAAATTCCACTAGAAGATCCAAGGTTGATGCATGGCATGACACGTGACAGTTACCTTTCTAGCGCTGACTGCAGGAATGATCACTTCATCCAGCACAGTCTCCACACACTGGATGCGCATCTTCCTATCCATAGTATCTCATCTCGTCTAGTATAATATTCGTGCGACCACAGTCTATAATTGACTGAGAAGCTTTCAAAAAGTACCATCCGAGAATGACGTCATGACTGCACTCTTGTAAGACGATGAATTCTAAGAGCTGTGTATGGCCACTTATACCCAACGAGTGGTACATCTTCCTGTAGGTTTTACATATTCCCCATTAGCCACCTTCAGCAGAGATATTTTGCTGTCGACGAATACGGTTTTCTGCAACTGGCGATGGTACTTCTCCGAAATGACTGAATATGATGCTCCAGAGTCCACAAGAGCTTGGGCTGGTCGGCCATCCATGAGGATATCGTCGTAGTTTTGTATCATTGTTGTAGTGATCGAGGGCGGAGAATTTTTCTTTTCGGCGGCCTCACCTCCAAGGAAGGTCGCATCCTTTAGTTTTGCAGGTTGCGGCGGCCAGGTGATCGGCTGGGGCTTCTAACGGTGATGGAGACCTTGAATGGCGTGTTGGGGAGCTTCCTCTCCAGCGGCTAGCTTGCGGGATGGTTGACGTACGTCGTCCTGCACCCACATCTTCCTGTTCATCTTCTTCGTCCCGGAGTTGATGTCGGCTAAGATCGGTCTGCTGACTTCTGCCGCGGGCTTCATCAAATATCCGCCATCTTTCTCGACAATAGCGCACCACATGTCCCGGTCGTCCACAGTGGAAACATACTGACTGGTTCCCCTGCGTCCTCCAGACATCAGTCTTCCTTGGTGACCAAACAGGTTCCTCATGCGGCATTGTAGGAACGTAACTCAGCCTGGGTCTCGACTTTTTCACCGCGTTAAAGCGAAATGAAGGAAGAGAGATTGGGTTCGATGTCTGTTCCACTTCCTCCCTTATGACCTCTTGAAGCGTCTCAGTTTTTTGCTCGCCGTGCAATCAAAGTGCCTTCTGAAATTCCTTTCTCACTATCTGACGAAGAACACTTGTGAAATTTGTTGCTTCCTCCATCACAGACATCGATACGCCGTTTGGAAGCCGTTAAAACTTCAAAAAATGTTCAAATGTGTGTGAAATCGTATGGGACTTAACTGCTAAGGTCATCAGTCCCGAAGCTTACACACTACTTAACCTAAATTATCCTAAGGACAAACACACACACCCATGCCCGAGGGAGGACTCGAACCTCCGCCGGGACCAGCCGCACAGTCAATGACTGCAGTGCCTCAGACCGCTCAGGTAATCCCGCGCGGCCGTTAAAACTTCTTGCGTGCAGTTCGTTTTTGATGCATTGTCTCGATAAACTGCCACTATTTTATGAAGTCGTCTGCTGTCGAAACCTCCTTCAGGAGTAGGGCTTGATACATGTCCTCAGCAACACCCTTCATGAGATGTGCAACCTTACCTTTCTCCTTCATTCTAGGATCCACTACTTTACACAGCTCCAAGACGCCTTGAAAATAGGAGCTGTAGTTTCTCCTGGACGCTGTGCCCCTGCACTTTAATTTATCTTCAGCCTTTCACTTCTGTCGTTTTGTGTCACCGAAATACTTGAGCAGTTCCGCCTGGAATACTTCCCGGCTTGTGAACTTCTTCTCGTTGTTCTCATACCATTGCTTGGCAGTGCCCTCCAAGTAGAAAAATTAGTTACTCAAACACATGGTGTCATCCCATTTCTTAAATTTGGCTATATGCTCATACACCTTCAGCCACTTGTTTGGATCTTGGCCATCGTCACCAGAGAACCCGGAATGATGTCTCATGTGGCGATAAACAGTTGCTGTCACCGTAACGTCCTCTTTTTCTTCTGTCTCCGATGGATTGCGATCCGTCGAATATGGCTGGAACTCGGGTTTCTCGCCACGTAACGGCAGCTCTGTCGTGGCCTGATGGGAGCCATTGTGTCGTCGATAATTTGCGCTATAACAAATTCCAATACCTATCGTCTCCACCAGAATAATTTCGCGTAAAATAAAGTGTAAGAAGATGAATTATGAACACTAACTTCACTTAACGAATGTTTTATTCAGCACTTGCACATACAAGAGCGCGGAGCGAACTGCCTCCGGCCAGAACACATACAGTATATATAAAGGGCTACAGAACATTCCAGTACAATGATTCTTGACATTTGTGGATACTTCTAGAATGTACTCGAACTGAATATAGAAAAGTGTACAGTCCAGAGGGGTTTGTAGCTCACGACCCTCTACACAACAGTTTACTATCATAACCACTACACCATGGAGCTACTCTCCTGCTGCTGCTGTGACAACATTAACTACATGTCATGTTATACCGTTTCTCTACTCGCTGATTTATTCAGCTCCCTTCGTATTTCTGTGATGGTGTTATCAGACTTTAAATTGTACATCTAAACTATTACGTAGACATATTGTTACCATTTCTGCTGCCGTCAGATAAGATATTGCCTCTTACTTCAAGTATTAAATAATGTTCATCACAATATTCGTCTGTCTATATTCTGAATGTTAAGTAGCATGTTTGTATTTGCGGCTACTAGATGGCACTTTTGGTGTAATGTTCATCTGCCCGCAATTGCTAGCGCGGGTGCCTCAGTCTGTTAATAGCACTCTTAGTAGTGGCCGAAACCTAGATCAAAAAGATTTCTGTTTTGCGACAGAGGACTGTTATTGCTTTAATTTTACTTTGTAACGGTCGCTGACAACGCAGCCATGTTTAAAATTTTAAAAACACCTGTGTGTAGCTGAAATCCATGAACACGGTAGAGCTGCACTAGTTACTGAATACTACGAAACAAGTGCTTAATCGTTTTTCCAACTCTGAAAAGGTATCAGAGTTATTATTTAAAATTCTTTGTACTGTGAAAGATTTGTTGACTGATTGGTTTCAAGAAAAGAGTCCAGATACGTACCTCACTCTTTAAAACATGAACCTTAAATCTCGTACTCAATCCCCTCAAGACACCTTAGCGCATAAAACATTCGAAAACACATTCTTTGAGAAAGTTTATACCTTTTGTTGAATGTTTAGTGGTACATGTAACATAAGAGGATGTAACTACGTTCCCCTTTTCCCATCGACAACGAATTCTAGACAAAGAGTGATAACAAAACGATATTTGACTACTCTTTTATTGAAAGTTCCTTTTTCCCTAGTCCTACAGCTGTACGGTTCAGAAATAGTCGTAAATGTAGTTTTGGTTAAATGGGTAGAACCGGGATTGCTAATGCTGTTCAATATGATGCCACTGGACTTAAAGATTGACAGTTCCATTTGTGGTGCTATTAGAAATTTTCAGCAAGACGTTTGGGAGTAAATTGCCGAAGAGTTTGCTATAAATGGTTCTTGAGCAGCACACTGCACTGCAATCATCTGATGAAGCTATAAACCACTCAACACTCATCTGCAGATGAGTAGACCAAATGTTTCGTAGGGTCCGCCACATACGGTCCGCAAAGGCACCCTGATCTTCTTCAAGAGAGGTAGGTTTGTGCCAGTATTAGATTCCGCCCTTTCCCATTTATTCACTATACACAGTACGCTACAGTAACGTTCAGCTTACCATTCACATCCTTCATAGCAATACAGCTTTGTACGAAGATAAGCGTGGCTTTCTGTCATCATCATTTCTTCATCGGGAAAAAGCAGTATTCGTATCAGTGAGGGCTAGGAGACTTTTTCTGCTAGAAAGAGCAAATAGGCAGTTGGCAGCACTTCACTAGACAGTGAATTGACATCATTTAGTTTACTTCGAGGACACAGAGAAATTGTGGGAAAAGTTTAAACAGTCTGTAAATTGTGCTCTGGACAAGTATGCGCCTAGTAAGAGGTTTATGGACGGAGAGAACCCCCCGTCGTTTAACAATGAAATTCGGGAAATGCACTCTCTGTTAAAAATGGAACGCAGAAACACCGACGGACAGAGACTGGTAGAGACTCAATAGTCTGTGAAAAGATACGCAAGTGAACTATACGACCACCACCTTAGCAGGAGTTCTGGACTGCAAGCAGAGAAAAATCTGGTCCTACGTAAAATCACTAAGCGGATCTAAGGCTTCTATCCAGTCACTCGTTGTCCAGTCTGATGTGGCAGTAGAAGATAGCAAAACAAAAACTTTAATTTTTAAATTTCGCGTTTAAGAAATCGTTCACGTAGCGAAATTGTACGAACATACTGTGTTTGACAGAATCCCACATGGACAATATAGTAATAAGCCACAAAGGAGCTACAGACATTGGCAGCGAGTGAGCACTGATTTAAATCAATGAGGAAAGTGGAAAATCTGTACCTGCCGGGATTTGAACCCGGGTCTCCTGCTTACTAGGTAGATCCTCTGACCGGTGCCATCCAGGCACAGTGGTTATCGCTCCCGTCACACCCAAATTTTCGAGTTATCCACAAGTACTAATGTTGTCCCCCTTGCCCATTATCCTAATTACTCGCGGCATTATGTCTGTTCCCGAAAGAGATCGAGTCTGTTGTGTAGCCGCACTGAAGAGATCATTGGCCTTAACTATACACATGTGGTATCTTTTCTTCCGGACGTGTCTGAAAGAACAGAGCCCACTGTAATGCAGCAGCGACTATGAATTAGGACACAGAGGAATCACAGGCAGTGGCTGCGAGTAGGCATTGATTTAAATCAATGGGGAATGTCCGGATCGGTATTCCAATCCCGGGCCTTCTGCTTAACACGTAGACGCACCGACCACTTTATATATAGGATAAGGAGGAGTGTGTTTCAGACACGTACGCTCACCTTACAATTTTTACGTTTTTCATTTTCTTTTATTTTTCGAGACCTGTT
Source organism: Schistocerca piceifrons (assembly GCF_021461385.2). Classification (NCBI taxonomy): domain Eukaryota; kingdom Metazoa; phylum Arthropoda; class Insecta; order Orthoptera; family Acrididae; genus Schistocerca; species Schistocerca piceifrons. The sequence continues at coordinate 606,601,686 of NC_060138.1, forward strand.
CCCCCTCAGGCGTTGGCCCCTAACACCCATACTATCCTCAAAATCTGTCTAACCTACAAACAAAAACAATAATCTAATGCCACCGCCACTATCATACTGAAAGCTAACCAAGACGAATGTTTACCACTACTTCAGGTTCCGCCCACGAACAAAAATGAAAGACGCCTCCAATCGTTTTGCAAAAAGATGAGGGAGAAAAGGATGAGTAAAATACCTTTTTATTTTATTTGATCTTCCTTCCAGGGGTGTCCACAGCATATAGACGATGGGTTGTCGAGGTCATTGTCTCGTTCATTGAGTGTTGAACACCCTGTAATTACCGGTGATGTCTCTCATCTGTCCATCCTGTGCTATATCTTCAATCTTTTTTCACAGCCTGTACACCCCAATGCTCTGGAGATTGCGCAAACAGCGACCCCAAGTAATTAGGAAAGCGCGAACCATATAACGCCTTGCGCCGTAAAACTGTGCAGTTGCTGGTTAAACAGAGTGCCAAAAATCTAAATAATCACCAAGGTCCACACTGAAAAAGTATGACAGCGCCATACCTTTAACCCACAATGTGGCGTTATGTCACGTAGCAGGGAAATAAGTGACGTCAGGATGGATCAGTTCGGTGGGCTCTACGAGTGAGGAGCCAACACTCGGAAACTTTAACGCAAGGTCGACAGCGGCGCATATGGGGCAGAGAGGGTCCTCGGCATATGTATAGTGTATAAACTTTGTCGGATGAGATCGTTACTACATGCCACAGCGCCCTCGCCACAATGGGAAGGAAAGGCGAATGTATGTTATTCTACAGCCTCTTCCAGAGCATCGCTGGACGTCGGCGTTCAATCACATTAGCAGGCAGTGTCTGTTGAAAGCAGCGGAAGAAATCCTTGGTTCTACGCGCCCGCGTGGTTGGTAGAATGTGCAATAGACGACTCGTGCCGATCAGGTACGTGCGAATGTGACGCAGTGGCATCGCGATATATCCAATAGGAATCGGCGGTCAGGGGACAGTGGCGCTACCTCCTCAATCAGTTTGCCAGTGAAGGTGTCATCCGAAGCACGTACATCATCTGCAGAAAAAGAGCGCGTGCCCTATTTTGCACGTATATCATTCATTTGCTGCTCCCTGGTGTGGGCAACGTCAGTACCTCATAAAGAGTTTTCAACACCCTACCATCGCTGACGAAATGACCAAAACCGAATATGGCAGCCACTATAGTCGGCAGTGGGAGAACATGTATGTTATGATCAAGTTTCGGGGCTAGGTAGACGTTGACAAAATGTACCTGCATGATCAAGTCAAACGTTCTGAAGAGATGGAGACGAACCTGGGTGCGGATCATATGAAATAGTCTGCAATACGTAGCTGCTGCTGCTGCTGTGTCCTACACAGTTCCGTGGAAAGTCACTCCCAAACATTTCATCGTCGGTAGCCTGGTAACAGGCACCTCCGTGCTGATAGTCAGTCGTCTGCCCAAATCCATGCAGAACAACTTCTGTGGGTTGATACGGCTGTCAGGCACCTCGCCGTAGCACTCAAGCCACGTGATCACCGTACATACACCTCCTGCCGACCTCGTGAAGAATACTACATCATCCATGTAGGCAAAACAATTAAAATGCACATTGCAAAAGCGAATGCCCACCAAACGCTGACATACACGATGAAGTGCATGCTTGTGGGTGATGGCGAAGAGAAATGCTGACAGAGGGTAACATTGTCGCACCAAGCAGTAGTCATTGACTAGGACAATGGAACGGAGACCTTGGATAAGACAGAGAACCACAGTAGTCGACACTGGGGATAGGCCCACTTACTCCAAGACACTCTGCAAGAAATCGTGGTCAGCTCGGTCAAACGTGTGGTCTAGGTCAACCGCCAAGAGAGTGGCTTCTAAACAAGCCGACATGACCACCACCACATCTATACCAGGGCTTAACGCTGTATACATGTTACTGCCACCTCCCAAGCATGTTTGGTTGGCGTGAATGTCATCCTCAACAGTAGCAAGGAGGCCAGCACGAAGTATGCGTGTGAACAACTTGTAATCCGAGTTCACTAATATCAATTCCGGAAGTCTTGCAGTCTGCACCCTCTGTTGTATTTTGGTACAGGGTTACCATTCTCGCCAAAATTTCGGTGGAGGGGGGAGGGGAGAGGAACACGAATATCCGGATCCAGGAGATCGCTGCACATCTGCCCACAAACTTCTCCCCATCAGGCAAATAAGGTGCTATAAAATTCAAGTGAAAGACCGTCAACTCCGGGGGACTTGTTTCTCACATCCGACGACAAGGCCATACACAACAGGTCCAGCGTGGCTGTTTCCAAGGATGTGTTACCTCATTGCACGCTCTCCGAAGGTGACAGGTCGAACAGGGCGTCCTCAAAGTCAGTCCGTTGACTAGCCACACAGAGACTAGTAATAATCCGTGATGACACGGCACGTGGCGGTGTGTGTCACAGTCCGGTGCTCGTTCGCCGCAATAACTGCATCTTACATTGTCACCGTTCCCTGACGATGCGACAGCCAGAACCAGGTTCATCTGACATGGAATCTTGTCATTCTCACATGAACCCGTGTGCCTTCCCATCCGGGAGCTGCAGCAGCAGTCACGCCTGTGGTCAGTGCACGGCCGTTTGGCGCTCTGACGAAGGTGACTGCTATGCTAGTTTCCTCAAGATTGCGTAGAAAAACTCAGAGATCGATCGTTGCCAAGGAACCCCGTCTCGTCCATTCACCATGAGCGTATGACCAATAGCTGGTTTGGCACAGTGTGTCCATTGTTCTATCACGGAGTCATAGGAATAACGAGTGGTGGGACAAAACGGGCGTCACCACACACTGCCCTTTTGCCAAATTTATTCAAGGTGACGGATCCAAGACATCGGCAGTATATATGACTATGTCGCAGTGACATCTTTTGGAGGGAAAATAGATTAATTCGGCTACCTCCACTCACCTAACTCCAGCCCATCTGACTCCTCCCCTCCCCCCTATCCTGCCCCATCCTCCACCCTCCCTTCCCCTCCCTTCCCACATCATGAAATTGTTCGGAAAACGACACAGTTGGGACTGGGCTGCCAGATAGCATGGACGTAAGTCTTAATTTTGCGTACATTGTATATATAAACAAGCCCCTCTCTCCTCTCCTCCCCGCCCCATCGGGAAATTGGAGGGAAAAGGACTCAGTCTGTGCTGAGCTGCCTGATAGGGTGGACGTAAGTCTTTGTTTATTTAAACAGTTTGAATAGTCGTAAGCAGTAGCTCCATCCAGTGTTTCCACCTTTACTCTGGAGTCCAACTGATCTAGTTCACAACACCACCACCACCACTGGGAGCTATCGGTCCTCCACCCTCTCCCCTCCTCTGACGTAATACTAGATGGCAGTCTGGGGAAAATGGCGGGAAAAGGACTCAGTCTGTGTGTAGCTGCTGGATTGGCCGGATGGATGTAATCGTTTACTTTCAATAGATGAGATGTGTGTGGGGGAGAAAGAGGAGTTTAATGGGTATATTAGCTGTAATCGTACGGCTGAGCACTGCGTCGAGAGGCACCTCCACGGTGTTTGGAAAGCTGTGATATTTGGTGAAGACGAATAAACTTCATCAAGTAATGAAGATGGGATGGGGCTATGTTACTCTTCGTAACTCATACTAATAAATGCATGTTACGTAACTATAAGTAATTGGATAAAAGTCCACCCAGTTTTTCAAAGCGCAAGAGGCCAGACGTTCAATCTGATGAGAGTGCTCCCTGCCGCCAGAGGCCATGCACCGGCTCACAGCATTGCCACACAATGGCCGCAGAGGTGGCCGCGTGGTTCCTGTCACATTGGAAATGCCCGCAGCCTTCCTCCTTCCCATCCCCAGCGCACGTATATCCCTTGTTGCTGAACATGAGCTGCTTCAGGTGTTCAAGCAATGTGCGGAATACTGTCACATACATGACTTGGAGATGTCGCTAGAACTCAGTGTACCACTGTACAAAGAAAGTGAGAGAGCTTCGCAGACGACACAGGAATATTTAAACAAATTTCGATGTAATTACATGTTTATTTCGAGGAATACTACCACAGAACTTTAACACGGACTCTAAAAATAGATCGCGACACTCTTGTGAAATAGTCCCTTGAGACACTTCGCGCACTTTTGTGGGAAATACCCGTGTCTTTGAGAGAGAGCTGCTTCACGAATTACTAAATCATATTGAATACTTCTCTAAATACACTTCCAAAAAGATCAAAGCACAGTGGTTTGCTTCAATTTTGCGACGAATACCGCCAAACTTGAACAGAGACTCTAAAAGAAGATTGCAGCACGCTTATGAAACCTCGTGGTCTTCCTCCGCTACAAATTAGGTAAAATGTTTAACGCCTCAGTACATTTACAGATGTTGCTTTAAAGCATTTGTTTCAAAGACACTCGCTCACAAAACAGTGCACTGTCTTCCCGTGGAGTGGAAACACATTACTGCAAAATACTCGAAAAAAATGTATTGCGCGGCTATATTGTTTATAAATTGAAACTAAAATGAATGGGCACAAATACACTAGCTCAAATCTCTGAAGACGGTCCTACATCACGTAAAAAAGTATTGTTAAATACGTTGTCACAGTAGTTTGCTTACCGAGGCACGGTCGTAGATCGCGTCTCGAAAAGCACCGGCGCTTCAGGCAGCGGCCGCAGCTCACCACAGAGTGAAGTGCCGACCGGAAGCGGGGTTTCCCGGCAGGGTCCACAAGCACGCGAAAACTGTGACTGGACAGACCACACCAACTTGTCCTGTGTGCTCAGACCACCCATTCCTCAGAAGGTGGGGATGAAATGCTGCGCTCCTATTGGCTCCTGAAGATACTGCTCAAGGCTTTCCATTAACTACCCCTCCTGAGTGGTTGCTGCGAGATCATTGTATCTATATAGATCCTACACCATCCATTTCCGGTCTCATTCTGCCAGTGTTAGTTCGCCAGTGTGGTTGTTCTTTTATATTTATGTGTCAGTCCATTTGTCTTTGAAGATGAAGCGTTCAACCACATCAAATACGATCAACGTAAGTGGCAAACAGTATAGACTTGTACAAGAATAATATGAACTGTCACATAAGTAAATGATTTGTTTTTGTAAATATATGGTTATGTTGTTGAAAGTAGAAAAAATGGTGTTTTAAAAAATTCTCGCAGATAATTCAGTGTTTTTTTTTCCTTGTTTTACGGCTCAGCTTCAGCATTTTATCCTATATTTCGAGGGTAGACGCGATGAGGAGGAGGAAGAGGAGGAGGAGGAAAGCCTGCAATTGGAGCTGTCAAGTGAGTATTAAAATTAATTCATGATATATTAGAGTAATTTGGTTTTTTCTTTTAGTTTTGTTGACTTATTTCTTATTTCATACTTGTACTTGTTACAGCTCACATGGTGAAAATGCAGGTCGAGCTGAAGGCAATGCCGTAGGTTGCAAATGTGCCACAGGCGTATGCTGTGAAACAGCCTAGAGTAGGGAAATACAGCGCCAACACTCGCATAAGTACAGGAAAAAAAGTAACATGTATGTAGAACTAGCTATGTAATTCAAATGACAAAATTTGTTTCGTCTTACTTTTTTTATATGAACCCACTGCCATTTGACAATACTTATTTAATTACGACTCACTTTCGGCCCTTAATGCCGTTTTTAAAGGGATTGGGTTTATGTCATTAAGATATATTGCAGGACATTAAGTTCAAAATTGGCCATAAATTACGAAAAATAAATTTCGTCTCACTACAGCAACAAGTCTAAAGAGGCTAGACCTCCTAGCCAGGCAGCTGGAGGCTACTCGCCAACGGCAGCAGCAGTCTCTGGCACCCAGTGAAACAGCAGAGCTGTTCTGTAAGCGGAAAAAAATTATAATTTTGGTTTCTTCTGTCTCTAGTATATAAGGCTACTCTTCTTCTTCTTCTCCAGCAAATCTGTGTATGTATCTTTTTGATGTTGTAGACGAGATGCATCAGAGATGCCATATCGATTCTCACGAGGCTGAGATACCTGTATGGGTCAAGTAAATGGCCATAGATGAAGAGCCCTTTTAAAAGATTAGTTTCCTGAAGGGGTAGTGGAGATACTTAACAATAGCAATGAAATGTTCACGCCGTAGACCCAGAGCGTGAAAGGTAATTACTCGCTCTACTTACAAATAATCAGTGATCCTCCTCTCTTTTTTTGTTATACTGCAGCAGATGCGTCAGGGAACCAATGCACGCATTACGACGTGGCTCGGATACCAGGGGCGTGCTTCGCCAGCAAGGGCGCCGCTAGTCGCCGCGCTGGAAGTCGCTGCCGCCACCGCCGCCCCCGCTGCGGCAGCTACAGCCACCCCAGTACCGCATCTCAGGGTCGAGCAAGGGGCTACCACACCTCTGACTACCGGTTCAGGCCTACAGCAGCAGAGCATCGGCCACCGTCGCCAAGGCCAAGCTGTCCCCATTGGCCTGAAGTGGTAGTGCCACCACACCCTCCCTCTCAGGTTTGCGAGAGTCATCGCCGGCAACGGAAAGCATGTGTGGCTTGGCACACACCCCTGCGAATCTCACCGACTCCATTATCGACAGGGTGAATATCATCAACCTGTAGCAGATAGGGAAGATCCTGTGGGTGGCGTCAGTTCATCTCCCATCGTTTTAGTGAAGGGCCTCAGGTCAGTGACACTGTACTACCGTTAGAATTTTCTGTGATTGCAGACGCCTTTGAGCAGCGAATCTCGTTCTTAAGGATCGACAATCCAGCAAGAGGGTACTTTCAACTGGTCGGGTTTCTAAGAGCGTGCCTTCCTACTGTGGAAACGGATCTCTTCAAAGTAGTCAATGATTCCGCCATTAAATACAGTGTGGTGCTCTGCGACGAACTGTTGCCTCTGGCACTGAAGACATACGTCTTCATTATCTTTGGGGGAAAATGACAAATCAGAACATGTCAATCACCGAGGAGTTTCGCAAATCCACCGTGAGTGCTATACTGGCCCGATCTTACGAGATGGAAGTGACAGGGTCAGTGAAAGCACTCAGCCGAATACTACACCTGGACATCCATAAGCATGTCTATGATCCGGGAAATTAAGAGTCTAGTTATAGGGTCTGAGGATATAGCTAATAAGACGGGATGCATTAATGTAGGAAACAGAAAGCACCAGGTTTGTTTTCCATGGTCAATCATGGTTTGCGAAAGAAATTACTATTACATAAATCATTCGGAGCGTCCCAGTACATACCATGTTGGCAATAATATCCGTGGGAGTTACAACTTTGATGGTATTGAGTTCCCAGTCAAGAACCAGGACATACATAAATTTGAGGTGCAGAATACTGGAATATCGGTTTATGTTTATGGCCTGGAAAAGAAAAGCAAGTCAGATGAATAGGACACCAATATTGAAGTCGGCCCTCTCCATTTCTCAAAATTAACAAGTCAGCGTGAGATTTCTGTAAACATGATACTCTTCTCCGGAGCTGATAATTCTATGTTTCGATCAAAGATCCTTCTCGCCTCCCAGGAGAGTAAACATCAGGGTAAACAGCATTTTTGCTTAAGGGGGTTCAAATGGCTCTGAGCACTATGGGACTTAACATCTATGGTCATCAGTCCCCTAGAACGTAGAACTACTTAAACCTAACTAACCTAAGGACAGCACACAACACCCAGTCATCACGAGGCAGAGAAAATCCCTGACCCCGCCGGGAATCGAACCCGGGAACCCGGGCGTGGGAAGCGAGATTGCTTAAGGTGCTTCAATACCATTTCCTCAGACAAGTTTCTAGCAGAGCATTTAGTAGATTGTGCTTCCAAGGATCCAGTACGTGTTATAATGCCTACTGAGGAAAACAAATTCAGAAAGTTTTAAAATGCTCATCACCAGGAGCGATGCTTGTTTGTAGTGTATGCCGACTTTGAATGCCTCCTCGCTCCTGTGACCCGCTGTGAAAGTGACTCCACGACCTCACATACCACCTTCACATAAAAACATGTACCATACGTGGGAATTTACCAAACTGTGTAGTCCTATGATTTAAGTCTTAACCGCTACAAAACTTATTTTGGGGATAATATTGCAGTTTTTGTCTTGACTGAGCTCGAAAAACTTTAATGAGAGGTTCATAAGCTTTACAGTGACAACGTTACCATGATCAAATCGAAGGAGAATGATAATTTATACATTATCCTGGTTGACTGTCATATTTTTGGGCTGCCGTTAGATAGAAACATAGAAACACCTCATAGGAACCATTGTCGTCTTATGGGGAGGTTCTGTGGCACATCTCACAATGTGTGCAATTGGAACTACCAGCTACCAAGGCACATACTCATTTCCATAAATTAAGTGGGTGCGACGCTCACTTTCTAGTTAGGCACTTGGCGTGTCTCGGCTTGGAGAACAGTCAGGTCAGTGTTCTACCTGAGAGCATTAATTTTATTCTCCAAACGAATGACGCCAAGAATTACTCTCCGCTTCCTTGATACGCTACGTTTTATGCAGGCGCCACACCAGAAACTCGTTGAAACACTACTTGGGGAGGGATATGCATACCACTCGAGCTGCATTTCCAGGCGAGGAGACGTTTCAACTAGTAACCAGGAAGGGGGTTTTCCATATGAGTATGACAAAACTCAACGAAACCAGGCTACACCACATAACTGCATTCTCCAGCAACCTTACAGGCGATGCCATAACGGATGCAGAGCATAAGCATGCAGTGACTGTCTGGTGGGAATCCAACATCTCCACTTTAAGGCCAATTGGTAAGTTTCAATGGGTGCCTGAAAACGAAATCAAGGGATTAGATGGAAAAATCATGGGGGTATGGCAGCTGATTCTGATGTACGTTATGTGGTGGAGGCAGAACTCACATACCTTATTAGATTGCATGGTGCACACGCCGATTTGGCGCTGTGTCCAGGGCAACTAGTTCTGTGAGGAGGCTCCACCTCAAGACTATTGCAACACTAGGGGATAAGAGGAGTTACATTATTCGCTACGGTTATCTCCAGCAGTGTTTCAGCTTGGGGATGGAGCTGGTTAGAATCACCAAGGATATCTCCTTCAAGCAGACCCCCTGGTTGAAGGAGCATATCGATTTGAATATGAGACATAGAGCTTCTGTGACGGGTGACTTAGAGAAAGGTTATTATAAGTTAATGAATAATTCAATTTTCGGTGGAACAATGGAGAATTTGAGGGAGCGACGTGAAATTTTCATTAGAATTGAATAGGATGGGCGTTATGGCGCAAGAAACTACATTTCCAGACCAAGTTTTAAGTGGGTCGCCATATTCAATAAGAACTTTGTCTCTGGGGAGATGGTGAAGATTGCAGTACAGTTTACAAGACCTATTTACGTGTGGATGTGCATACTAGACCTATCCAAACCCCACATGAACCTCTTTCGTCATGAGTTTGCGGAAACTCATTTTGCAGATCTTAAATTACTTCTGGGTGAAGAACAGCGATCCATATGAATCAATGAGGCACCACGGTAATAATTTTGACTCGTCCTCATATGCGGCCTATAATCCTTGTGGTATTGTTCCACAGAACAGGAAGGGTATCGGGCTTATGAAAGACGAGGCGAATGGATTTACTGTTGTGGAGTTTGTAAGTGTGCGATCAAAGATGTATGCGTATCGCAAATCAGAAGGTACCACCCAGAGGCGGGCTAAGGTTGTGCATTGAATGGCATCCAGAGCCCTCTCTGTCAAAGTCCTTATTAGCGGTGCCTGTACAGTGATGTTCGTGGTGTTGCACCACAGCTGCCGCATATAGTACGGAAAACTAGTATTCGATCGAGAGGACACGAGATGTATACTGTGTTGCAGCCTAAAATCGGCGTGTCGTCTCGTGACGACGAAAGGTTCATTTGTGATGATGGGATTGAAACTCTCTCATACACTACTCACTTGTAGCAAGAGAGGGGTGGGGGGGGGGGGAGACTGAGTGAGAGGGGGAGAATGAATGTGTGTGTGTGTGTGTGTGTGTGTGTGTGTGTGTGTGTGTGTGTGTGTGAGTGTGTTTGTGTTTATATGTTTGTGTACGTGTGTGTAGTGTGAATATTTATTTATAGGTAATATGTACACATGTATAGACACACAAACCATGTGTGGAAAAAAAAATTATACGTATAAAGTAAGAAAGAAAGTTTTAAAAAAACACATAAGCTTCTGTGGCCATTGTCACAGCCAATAATATTTTTCTGGGTTTGTAACTGCATTGTCTGTAAGTGAAACTACTGACGTTTCGCTCACTGTTTCAAGTGATCTTCTTCAGGGTGTTTCTGTTTAATATGTGTAAACAAAAACACCCTGAAGAAGGTCACTTGCAACAATGAGCGAAACATCGGTAGTTTTAGATATTGTCAATACGGCCAGAAAACCAGAAAAATGTTATTAAAAATTTATTTTTGTAACGTGATTTATTTTCAAATAATATTCTTAAGAATTTATTTTATTTACTAGCTATTCATCAAGACCATTAACACATTTAATCACGCTATGTAAGCATGGAAGTAGTTGCCAGGGGGGTAACTGATGAAATCATAACCAAATTCCTTTAAACAAATGGGAATTTTATTCACTTTAATAGTGCCTAAAAGCATTTTTTAAAATAAACAGATTTAAAATTATAATCAGAAAGCCCCCTCTAAATATCAAAGTTACAATTTATTCAAAGGCAGAAAGAAGTTTTGACTGTATGAGCTTTCGGGCAGAGAACATTGCCGCTGCGTTTTGACACAGCCGTAGTTACGACCTCTCACAACAGCCTCTGAAAGACTACACTGGTCCAAATCTGCAACACACCAGATTACTTTAGACTAAGAGTTTAAACAATTTACACAAGCACACAAACTGTGCACCCACCGTAGGAGGGATTGAAATGGTACAAAACACTAACAATTAAAACATTAACCTTGTCATCGAAGGTGCAACTTGATTTTAACTTCTAACAAAAGTCTTACGGTGAAAGGGTGGCAACTTTATACGCTAAAATGATCATTTAAATAAAAGCCCATGAAATGCAATCTTATATAAAATTCTACAAGGTTGGCCGAACAATCGTTAAGATGCTCTACAGTACACAGATACCGCCTCTCAAGATTTTAGGCAATAATGTCAAAGTTTCCAAAGATCAACACATATTTCAAGTATTAGGCCGTTACACTCCAAGCAATAAATTCGTTAACACACCAAATCCGACAAACATGACAGAGGCGGCTACTAACGTTCGGTAGATTGATAGGGAGATTACCGAACAACCAGAACCGCGGGTTGCTCTAACCCGCCTATACTCCACAAGGGAAAAACGGACCATCCAATTTATAAACAACCACCTTCCCGCGGGTGGGCAAACAGAGAAGAATGGTGGGACCACCCCAAAAGCAAAACGAGTAGAATTTAACAAGAGTAAATCAAACAATGTATCACCAATCACTTAACTTCTAATAAACTGTGATTTCTCGAGAAGAACTGGCGCAGCACCCCCAAATCGCTCTCCCGAACCGTCCGCTGCCAGCCGCTTCAACGGACGCAGGAAGGCGCGCCGATCTCCCGTCTCACGGCGTCCCAGCTCGCACCGGCCAGACTGATGTCGTGGGTTGACTCCTGTTGCTCTCGTGTCGACCACGAAGACACTACCCCTCGCTATAGCCCGCGGCCCACTGGATTCACGTGGCGACCTCACATGCTCCGACGCTCAAGACGGACAAGTCATCTTGTGTCTCAGTGCGCGACCGACCAACCGATCGATCCAACCGCCAATGACCATTGCCTGAGCAAACTCGAGCAGACTGGCGGCCTAACGCGCAGACTCAGATGCAGTAACTAAGCCCCGACCGGGCGACCACTCGCTGAGTTCTCTTACTGGCGGAGTGGAAAAGGCTCATTTTGCCGGCTCTAAAGGTTGATCCGAACGACAGACATACTAGCAATCCGAAAGACAGACAGGCACTAACTGACTAACAAATGCGGACGAGAGACCGACTAGCAAGCTGGAGACGAGAGACTGACCCAGAATGACCCACTGGCGAGCTCATACCGCCCCTTAAATGCACGTGAACAGGCAACCTTTCCCCATTCCCACCAGAGCGAGACACTAAAGCTTCAATTGCCACAGCGGCGCCACCGCCAGAAACGGCGGGCGACTGCTTCACACTACGCTCTTCAAAACAGCAATTTTTACCACGGCTCAATTTTATTTATTAAAAAAGCATAAACAGAAAACACACTTGTATATTTATTCATATGAAATGTATGTGCATCCATATGCGTCTTCTGGCAGAATAATTTTTCAGTTTTCATACATCGTCTTTAAGTGCGAATATCAATATACCACACAGTCCATCAGAATTATTATTATAGAAGCTATGTTACTGGAACTGTGGAATTTAGTTGTAGTAGTTAAAAACGTATCTCCACATTAATTTTTAGTGTAGATCTATATCTCTGGAAAAATTGTAAACATTTTCATTCAGTGATGGAGAGAAAAATATTATAAAAAATTCTCTCGACTAGTGTTCCTCTTGTAGCGTGTAAGTTAAAAGTATCTCTGCATTGAAATAGCAGAGTCAAATTGTACTCAAAAACTATATTGTACCTCAAGAACTAAATTGTATATGTGTGAAATTAACAAGCGAAAAATTTCGTTGTTTTTGTTGTTAGCTAAAAAAAAGAAAACCTATCTCTGTTGAATTATATTTGGATGTATATATGAACGGCTTATTTCAATAGTGGTACAAAGTCCATTTTTGCTCATATTGAGATACAGAGTCCTAAAGTTAAATGAGCGCTGAAAAATCTGAAGTTGAGATACCAGAAATAGTCAAACATATGGCTTCTTGCTAGAGATGAACCTTTCTGTCTGTTTGCTTGGCTCATTAATTTCAGAAGCGTTATAGACAGAAAAGTGGAGGTAATGGACTTGTACCACTATTGAAATAAGCCCTTCATACAAAGGCTGTGCTTGAAACAAGTGACATTGGTTTTTCTGAAGATGAATGCTATTAAGGAGGTGAAGTTTAAGAGAGAAAAAATAACAAAATGTGTAGAATGGTTGAATGGAATTGCACCTATCGTGCAGCATGAATTGGGTTATGGGAGCAGAAGGCACGTGACCATCTCCGCTTCCAAAGACATATAGTAAACGTATCTAAAATTATATCTCTCGTGCTTGAAGAAAACTACCTGAATGAAACCGTATATTATAAAAGCGGAAACAGGGTGAAGAGAAATCGTACATGTAAAAAGTCATTTATTTCCCTTCTACCTTAAAAGTAATTTTAAATTCTCATAAGCAGACACAGCAACACTATTTTCACACATTTTCTTCTTGAGTCGATGGACAGCAGGAGACTTGTAGAATTCCAAGTTTTGAGTAGCAGCAAACTAGAAGGTACAACACATCAATGAGAGCTAGTCCTTCACGAATATATGGTCGAACAATCTAAGTGACGTCACCATTTCTTTATAGGCTATTCCAGGATGATCCTAGTGAATTCGATGATAGAAATTTGTTAAAAACCTTGCTCTCATTCGTGTTTCAGCGCGCTTCACATTCTTGAAAGATCTCGGTGATGCAATGTTTGCTGCGAATGTCTCTATTATTCCGGCGTCTTGTTTGTTTGCTACGAATTCCACATTGTTAAATATGAACTATGTACTTAGAAACACTGAGCGCCTGCAGATGATGTTCACACCTTGAGATGGCATTGTGGAATGCTCCAGGTATGGCGCACACCTCTTCATTTCTACACTTTGTTGCAAAACACCGTTGACCAGGCAGTAATTAATCACACGGGCCTGTAGAACTGGAGCATACGCTGCAGAGTGTTCCGGGAGATTTGCTGAAGATTAAAATTCAATTCCTACATCTATAGGTCCAGATTTAAGTATTTCATTCTGTTTCGAGCAGTCCATTACGATTATTGGTGGTAGCTCCTTGAATTTCCGGTATTGTGTAGACCCCCTTCTTCTTCTTCAGCAATTACATAGTAGTAAGTATGAAACCTCGCATACATGCCATATGCTAGACTGTTTACATTTTCATCCCACTGCAGCTGTAAATTGTCATACGGGTATAATTCTGAATTCAGGTAGATTCTGGCATTAGTTAACTTGCAGTTGACGAATACAGTGGAATCATTCGCTATATTCTGTCTTCTATCAGTCTGAAATGCAAATATGACAAGTCTAGGCGCCTCTAGCTCCGAAGAGGTCTTAATAACCCATGTTTGTCTACTTGCAGGCGGTATCACTGCGTACTCGAAAGCCTCCCAAGAGCAGAATGTTAATGATAGATATGTACCGGAATTCAGAACTTTTTTTAAAGTTTCAAACGCTCCTCATTTTATACACTGATGTGAGGCATTTGCGACATTATCGTGCTAATTTTGATCATATTCTCCTCTTCAGCACCTTGAATGTATGATTTATTATCCGTCACACTCCATACCAGAATGAGTTCCTGTTTAGCGTTCATAATAATCACCTCATGTCCTCAAAGTAGCCCACAAGCACATTTAGAGGTATGGTTGCAGTAAATCGCTTGTACTTTTATACAGGGCACCCATCCTATTTCCTCACCACGAAAGTCAGCAAGTTTATTATTCTGGTCCACGATAAGCAACTCAGAATAGTCCAATGCCTGAACCGTAACTCGAAGGTATATTGATTGTGCTGACATGCAGTATGTCCACGGTCTAATCTGACTTGTAAAATATACGAGGATCCTTCTTCCAAACCTGTCCTTTTGTGAAATTCAGTAGACGCTCTACTGAAAGTTTCTGGTTAAATTCAATTGTTGCATTCACAGCCTTTACCTCATATTTAAGTGTTTTGATGTTTGCATGTGGCTCAATACCACTTCCAAACAATTTTAAGACTTTGTTTAAATAGACGATATGTATGCACCAGGATCTACTTCCACAATGCCTTTCTCACCATTAATATCCAGATGCAGTTTATTGTTATCCCCCGTGAAATTTTCTTTTGTTTTATTTTATTTACATGTCTAGTTCTGTAGGACCAAATTGAGGAGCAAATCTCCAAGGTCATAGAACTTGTCAGTACATGAAATTACAACATAAAAGTAATAACAGATAAAATACAATGTTCATGAAGCAAAAAAGTCGAGCCGTAAGTTTAAGCAAAAGCAGTTGGCAACATAACGTAAGAATCAGCTTAATTTTTCAAGGAACTCCTGGAGAGAACAAAACGGGTGACCTGTGAGGAAACTCTTCAGTTTCTATTTGGAAGCACCTGGATTACTGCTAAGATTTTTGAATTCTTCCGGTAGCTTATTGAAAATGGATGCAGTAGTATACTGCACACCTTCCGGCACAAGACTTGAGAAACTGCGATCCAAATGCAGATTGGATGTATGCCTAGTATTAAGCGAGGGAAAGCTGCTAATTCTTGGGAATAAGCTAATATTGTTAACAAGAAACGACAGTAAAGAATATAAATATTGAGAGGCCAATGTCAGAATACCAAGACTATTGAACAGGGGCCGGAAAGAGATTCGCGAGCTTACACCACCTATTGCCTGAACTGCCCTTTTCTGAGCCAAAAGTGACCTTTGAGAAGAGTTACCCAAAAATATAATACCCTACAACATAAGCGAATGACAATAAGCAAAATAGTTTCCGTGTCGAACGATCACTTATTTCAGATAGCGTTCGAATAGTAAAAATGGAAGCATTAGGTTTTTGAACAACATCCTGAACGTGAGGTTCCCACGACAGTTTTCTATCTACCAGAACGCCTAGAAATTTGAACTGTTCAGTTTCACTAACCATATGCCCATCCTGTGAAATTGAAAGGTCAGGTTTTGTTGAATAGTGTGTCAGAAACTGCAAAAACTGAGTCTTACTGTGATTTAGCATTAGTTTATTTTCCATAAGCCATGAACTTACGTCATGAACTGCACTATTTGAAACAGAGCCAATGTTGCACCTAACATCCATTATGACCAAGCTACTGGCATCAGCAAGCAAAAATATTTAATATTTTAGAATTACCTGTAACACTAGGGAACAAATTATTTATATAAATAAGGAATAGGAGTGGATCCAACACTGATCCCTGGGGCATCCCCCACTTGACCGTGCCTCACTCATACCGCACATCACAGCCATTCTCTTCACGGTGAATAATGATCGTTTGCTATCCATGTTAAAGTAAGAGGTGAGCCAGTTGTCAGCTATTCACCATACTCCATAATTGTCCAACTCCTGGACAACATTTTTTGATCAACACAATCAAACATCCCTAGTTAAATAAAAAAATATGCCTAGCGTTGGAAACCTTTTGTTCAATCGATCCAGTACCTCATAGAGAAAAGAGACTATAGCATTTTCAGTTGTTAAATCACTTATAAAGCCGAAATGTACATTTCATAGCAAATTATGTGATATAAAATGATCAATTAGCCTTACATATGTAGCCTCTTCAATAACTTCAACAAACACTGGGGACATAGAAATATGGTCCAAAATTGTCTGCACTATTCCTTTAACCCTTTCTATAAAGCGGTTTTATGACTCAGTACTTTAATCGTTCAGGAAACTGACCATTCTTAAAGAAAAAATTACAAATGAGGCTAAGTACAGGGTTAACACGTGCATCACAGTGCTTTAATATTCTGCTAGGAACTCCATCTTATTCATGGGAGACCTTAGCCTTCAACAATTTAATTACTGACTCAATCTCCCCCTTGTCAGTATCACAGAAGTGTATTTCAGACGTCAATCTCGGAAAGGCATTTTGAAAGATAGTTATATATGATTTCCCGGAGAAACTGAGATTTTATTTAATGAACCAGCAATGCTCCGAAAGTGATTGTTACATACTGTAATTATCTGACTTATCAGTAACAGAAATATTTTTACTACGAAGTGACTTTATATCGTCGACCTTGTACTGCTGACCACACACTTCCTTCAAAACTGACCATATGGTTTTAATTTTTACTTGTGAATTAGTTATTCTATTTGTGTACCACATACTCTTTGCCATCCTAATAACATTTTAAGTACCTTAAAATACTGTTTGTAATGGGCTACTATAGCTTGATTGTGACTACTTCTAACATTTTGATATAATTCGCGCTCTGTTCTACATGATATCCTTATCACACCAGTTTGCCACCC
This sequence comes from Schistocerca piceifrons, assembly GCF_021461385.2. Taxonomy (NCBI): domain Eukaryota; kingdom Metazoa; phylum Arthropoda; class Insecta; order Orthoptera; family Acrididae; genus Schistocerca; species Schistocerca piceifrons. The sequence continues at coordinate 606,618,848 of NC_060138.1, forward strand.
AGGCTGCCTCTTACTGCTAGTACCCTGTTTAGAATGTTCGAATGGAAAGCAACTCTCAAAGAGCAAGAGAAATGTGTTAAGGAAAGCATTACATTTTTCATTTATGTTGCCGGCATTGTAAACGTCCTGGCACTCTTGTTCCTTAACGTGGTTTAAAAATTCACTTTTGCCGTTGGATTAGCTTTTCTCCATAATCCATAATTATATGTAACATTTGTTTGAATACAAAAGCCTTTTAGTGTTAAAATTTGTGCATCATGGTGTGAAAGGCCAATCACCCTTTTGCTAACAGAATGCCCATCTAGTAATGAAGAATGAATAAAAATAATGTCTATAGCTGTGCTAATGTTCCCCTGCACCCTGCTTGAAAAAAAATTAATACTGAAGTCACCACAAATAACTAATTTCTGGTTCTTCCTATAAAGTGAACCAAGATCGCCGGCCGGTGTGGTCAAACGGTTCTAGGTGCTTCAGTCTGGAACCGCGCGACCACTACGATTGCAGGTTCGAGTCCTGCCTCGGGTATGGATGTGTGTGATGTCCTTAGGTTAGTTAGGTTTAAGTAGTTCTAAGTTCTAAGGGACTTATGACGTCAGATGTTAAGTCCCATAGTGCTCAGAACCATTTGAACCAATTGAACCAAGATCTCTCTCTAGCCTGAGCAGAAATGCTCTGAAGTCAGAGTTATCTGACCTATAAAAAACAGCAATTAGAAGTTTAGTTTCACTAAATTCAACTGCCCCTGCACAACATTCAAATATCTGTTCAGTGCAGTGCCGTAATACGTCTACGGACTCAAATGGAATGCTGTTTCTTACGTACATGGCCACTCCCCCACTCATCAAGGGACTCCTTGGAAAACAACCATCTAATCTGTATCCTGCTAAAGGAAGCCTCTGAGTTGTCAAATTAATTAAGTGATTCTCCGATATACCAATAATGTCAGAGTCAGCATCTATAAGCAGTTCACTAACTTTATCTCGAAAACCTTTTATATTTTAATGAAATATGCTAATTCCTTCTCTACTTGGATACCTGACCTCTCCTGAACATGATTCCTTTGTTAGAGGGAGTTCCTTTAAGCAGATATACCTGTCAGCTGACTGCAATCTAAAAAAGGTACAGCCCTAACATCAACTACTACAGGAATTTTTCCATGAGTGATACCACCACTACCTACTACACTGCTAGCCTCCCCTTCTCATACCTTCCGAGGTGCAAGCCATGCCTAGTGAAACCCGATCTACTGCTAGACTCAACTGGCACCGCTGCAATGTGAGCCATGCCCTCTGCCATCAGCACGTCCTCCTGCCCCATGTTAACACGCCTAACAGCAGCATTAAGATGAGGCTCATCATGACGCTGAAACAGTTGCACGGAGTGCTCATTAGTGCTACCAGTTTGAGCAGCTATCTTTATCAGGTCACCACCTGTATCATATTCCCCATCCCTATCTACATCTACATCTACATGGTACACTTAATTGCCTGGCAGAGGGTTCATCGAACCATTTTCATACTACTTCTCTACCATTCCACTCTCGAATGGCGCGTGGGAAAAAGGAACACCTAAATCTTTTCGTTCGAGCTCTGCTCCACCCAGAATCACTACCTGATCCTTTTTCGTAAAATTCCTACATAGCTCCCCCCACGTTGTCAGTCACCTGAGCCAACCCTGCACTAGGCTTCACAATGCTGGTGATCTGGTACTCACTCCACAACACTCCATGCAACTGCTGGCCCATACCTCTACTGTGCAAACTACAAAGCAAGAGCACCTCCTTCTTTCTAATTTGCAACTGACTTAGGCTTCCAAACTGCTGAGGACTGCTGGATGTATCCTACACCTACAGCTACAACAGCTCCTCTCCACTCAACGCAGACCGTTGGTGCAACTGTCTGCATATATCCTCCTCCTCCTCCTCCTAGCTGCCTACTTGTCAACTGCCAGTTCCCATTCCCCAGCACTCTTCACCCTCCTCAGCCTATCTAGTTCCTCCTTTGCGTCTTGTAACTGCACCTGAACGGCATTGATCTTACGCTCCTGTTACTCTGTCAACTTATTTCTGACACATATTCTGCATTCCCTGGAGAGGACCTCGCAAGAATGCCAACTGTCCTCCCCATCGCATTCTCCCAAATTAAAATACTTAGAACAAATTCCAAACCGTAACCCACTACTCTCAAACCTATGACAAAGCCCACACTTCGCACTCGTGATAAAATTTTGACAGTTACTGAAAAAACTGAACGTCCTCATTACCTAAGTTCAATTACAAAACATTAGAAATATTTAAAGAACTGACAATAGTGGTTTCGAAATTCTCTCTCTACTAAGAGAACAACAACATTTACTAATATTACTAAAACACCACTAATACCAATACCACCAAAACTTCACACAATGTCGCACCTAAAACCAAAAAGTCAAGCGCTCACTGGGACACTGAACGAGTTAAAACAATGAATCAAAATTTTACTGAAATATTTCAGTAGAAACAATATGAAACGTGAGCTGAAAACTACCGCCCGAAATCTGCTAAACGGCTTGAATGCATAGACAAATCTAATAAACTCAGTGAGCGAAGGTTTCCAAAAGTTTACAAAACCTTATTTCCCCTCGAATAGCACGAGAAACCGCTGAAAACTACTAAATGTACTAACAAACACCGCATTTAACTTAAGAACCACTACAGCTACAACTGCACGCCGCTAAATGTACACACACCACTGAGGCCTGAGACTTGGATGAACAATGTAAACACACTCACTAATAAAATACCATCAAAGTCGGTAATATCGAAAGATAGACTTGGATGAATGAAAATCCACTAATAAGTTACTTTTACAGCAAATATTAACATAAATAAACTTTAAAATAAGTAACTGAAGACTAAAACGTTATAAGATATTGGTGAACAATTTCAACAGCATTCCAGCACACGTGAAGTCACATCGAAGACCTCCAAATGCTGTTACACGACTCCAGTCTAATCAAAGCTATATTCCATTCACCAATGCTCAAATCAATTGGCGAAAAGTAATTTGAAAATTTGCACGTAATGCAGATGATCATTCTTTTAAAGTCAATGTGTACGACGTTGCATTTGAACCTCAACTGATGAAGGAATGTTTAAAGTTCTTCCTTATATGTTATACTCTTCATCTTCAACTTCATCATGATCTTCTTTTTCTCTGTAAACATCAAGAAAAACATGATACATAGATGTCAGCAGAGGTGTGTATTAAAGTCCTGATAACGCCTAAAATTCTACAACGTACGTCTTCAGCTAGTGAAGTAGTGTTGTTATTTCTCTGGCGGTTGCAGTCTTCAAATGAGTCAAAAACATAGAAGGTATTTCCATTTCTCATAGCATATGTCACACAGTGGGTGCCGGGACCTCCAACATCTTAATTCACGATACCACATTCACCAATTTTCCACATAACCTTCAGTAACGCAACACTCAAACACGCCACGGAATCATGGAACCTTGAATTTTTTCTAACAGACTTAAGATCAGACGAGGCTGAAAATGGCTCACGAGTTCGTGGCGTCCTCCATCGGTAATTCTGGAATCCAATACGGTGTTGGCCTACCCTTAGCCTTGATGATAGCTTCCACTCTTGCACGCATACGTTCAATCATGGGCTGGAAGGTTTCTTGGGGAATGGCAGTTCATTCTTCACGGACTGCTTCACTGAGGAGGGATATCGATATTGGTCGGTGAAGCCTGGCAGGAAGTCGGTGTACCAAAGCATGCCGCAGGTGTTCAAAAAAATGGTTCTGAGCACTATGGGAGTTAACATCTTAGGTCATCAGTCCCCTAGAACTTAGAACTAATTAAACCTAACTAACCTAAGGACATCACACACATCCATGCCCGAGGCAGGATTCGAACCTGCGACCGTAGCAGTCGCGCAGTTCCGGACTGAGCGCCTAGAACCGCGAGACCACCACGGCCGGCCCCGCAGGTGTTCTATAGGATTCAGGTCAGGACTCTGTGCAGGCCAGTCCATTACAGGGACGCCACACCATAACTCCTCCACCTCCGAATTTTACTGCTGGCATTACACACGCTGGCAGACGACGTGTCCACCGGGCATTCGCCATACCCACACCCTGGCATGGTATCGCCACATTGTGTACCGTGATTCGTCACTCCACTCAAAGTTTTTCCACTGTTCAATCGTCCAATGTTTACGCTCCTTACAAATGTTTACGCTCCTTACACCAAGCGAGGCGTCGTCTGGCATTCACTGGCGTGATTTGTGCCTTATGAGCAATCTCTCGACCATGAAATCCAAGTTTTCTCACCTTCCACCTAGCTGTCATAGTACTTACAGTGGATTCTTATGCAATTTGGAATTCTTGTGTGATGGCCTGGATAGATAGATGTCTGCCTATTACGCATTAGACCCTCTTCGACTGTGGCGGTGTCTGTCAGTCAACACACGAGGTCGGCCTGTAAGCTTTTGTGCTGTACATGTCCATTCACGTTTCCACTTCACTATCACATCGGAAAAGTGGACCTAGGGATGTTCAGGAGTGTGGAAATCTCGTGTACACACGTATGGCACATGTGACACCCAATCACCTGACCATGTTCGAAGTCCGCGAGTTCCGCGCAGCGCCCCATTCTGCTCTCTCGCGATGTCTGATTACAGAAGTCGCTGATGTGGAATACCTGGCAGCTGATGGCAGTGCAATGCACCTAATATGAAAAACGTATGCATTTGGGGGTAGCCGGATATAGTGTGTTTGACTGCATTATTCTCGAGTGAATACTGCCTCATATCTACAAGATCAGCCTGCCGTAAGTCATCGAAACTTTAATCATAACATGTCTATGAGGATGTGTTTTGCATGCTGGTACGTGCAGTTGTCGAACTACTGTCCTCATGAAACAGCCTCATTCGAATGAGTTGTATTACCTGCAGCAGCTTATACCATGAGCAGACATAGTCGATCTATTAGCTCTTTGGGGATATCATAATATATATATTGCGGGATTCGATTGTTCACTGCTTTATGCTCAATGCTAATACCATCGCCGCTGTTGCAGTGGTAGTTGTTTTCACCATCAAGTATTGGTTTTATATGGTTCTATATTTCTTGTCGCTCTGGCTTTTTTGCGGTCTCACTCAAATCCACTATTTCACGGTACATTTCCCTATCTTTAATTGAATAATATCTCGTGTAATAGCAGCGTCATGAAGACGTTAGTCTTCCCACAATTGGATGGACGTACAGTGATTGCTCGTATATTATCAGGAAGGAGTATTCCATTCTTCTTCTCCTTCAGGTCTTCTTTTGCATCTTCACAGGACCAGTCACCAACAACAATGTCCTTGTGACGAGGATGTTTCACCCACCCTACTATGATACCAACTGCTTCAGGCACTGACAAATACTGTGCATATACACTTGTAAGGATGGTAATAAAATGTGTAGCCACTATAGCTCCATCACTTAAGCAACTGAGCTATATTGCCTACACAGATAATTCAGCTATATATTTACCCATGAACAGCAACTTCATCATTCATTTTGACAGTGACTGGTGAGGAGGTGTTTGAGGAAACTGTCTGCTGTTGCATTATTATAGGTACAGCACTGAAAATAATGATATTTATAGGTGTAATACTTGGATCCCCCATGAACCATGGACCTTGCCGTTGGTGGGGAGGCTTCCGTACCTCAGCGATACAGATGGCCGTACCGTAGGTGCAACCACAACGGAGGGGTATCTGTTGAGAGGCCAGACAAACGTGTGGTTCCTGAAGAGGGGCAGCAGCCTTTTCAGTAGTTACAGGGGCAACAGTCTGGATGATTGACTGATCTGGCCTTGTAACACTAACCAAAACGGCCTTGCTGTGCTGGTACTACGAACGGCTGAAAGCAAGGGGAAACTACAGCCGTAATTTTTCCCGAGGGCATGAAGTTTTACTGTATGGTTAAATGATGATGGCGTCCTCTTGGGTAAAATATTCCGGAGGTAAAACAGTCCCCATTCGGATCCCCGGGCGGGGACTACTCAAGAGGACGTCATTATCAGGATAAAGAAAACGCGTTCTACGGATCGGAGCGTGGAATGTCAGATCCCTTAATCGGGCAGGTAGGTTAGAAAATTTAAAAAGGGAAATGGATAGGTTAAAGTTAGATATAGTGGGAATTAGTGAAGTTCGGTGGCAGGAGGAACAAGACTTATGGTCATGTGAATACAGGATTATAAATACAATATCAAATAGGGGTAATGCAGGAGTAGGTTTAATAACGAATAAAAAATAGGAGCGCGGGTAAGCTACTACCAACAGCACAGTGAAAGCATTATTGCGGCCAAGACAGACACGATAAGCAGTCTTGCATATGTGGATGACTTAGTTGTGATGGCAGATTCGATTGAAAGTTTGCAAAGTAATATTTCAGAGCTAGATCAGAAATGTAAGGACTATGGTATGAAGATTAGCATCTCCAAAACGAAAGTAATGTCAGTGGGAAAGAAATATAAACGGATTGAGTGCCAAATAGGAGAAACAAAGTTAGAACAGGTGGACGGTTTCAAGTACTTAGGATGCATATTCTCACAGGATGGCAACATAGTGAAAGAACTGGAAGCGAGGTGTAGCAAAGCTAATGCAGTGAGCGCTCAGCTACGATCTACTCTCTTCTGCAAGAAGGAAGTCAGTACCAAGACTAAGTTATCTGTGCACCGTTCAATCTTTCGACCACCTTTGTTGTATGGGAGGGAAAGCTGGATGGATTCAGGTTACCTTATCAACAAGGTTGAGGTTACGGATATGAAAGTAGCTAGGATGATTGCAGGTACTAGTAGATGGGAACAATGGCAGGAGGGTGTCCACAATGAGGAAATCAAAGAAAAACTGGGAACGAACTCTATAGATCTAGCAGGCAAGGGGAACAGGCTTAGATGGTGGGGTCATGTTACACACATGGGAGAAGCAAGGTTACCCAAGAGACTCATGGATTCAGCAGTAGAGGGTAAAAGGAGTCGGGGCAGACCGAGGAGAAGGTACCTGGATTCGGTTAAGAATGATTTTGAAGTAATAGGTTTAACATCAGAAGAGGCACCAATGTTAGCACTGAATAGGGGATCATGGAGGAACTGTATAAGGGAGGCTATGCTCCAGACTGAACGCTGAAAGGCATAATCAGTCTTAAATGATGATGATGATGATGATGATATAGACCGAAGCCCACGCCTACTACTGTAGTACAAGTTTATATGCCAACTAGTTCTGCAGATGACGAAGAAATTGATGAAATTTATGATGAGATAAAAGAAATTATTCAGATACAGAAGGGAGACGAAAATTTAATCGTCATGGGTGACTCGGAATTCGAGAGTAGGAAAAGGGAGAGAAGGAAACATAGTAGTTGAATATGGATTGGGGATAAGAAATGAAAGAGGAGCCTGGGAGAATTTTGCACAGAGCGTAGCTTAATCATAGCTAACACTTGGTTCAAGAATCATGAAAGAAGGTTGTATACATGGAAGAACCCTGGAGATACTAAAAGGTATCAGCTAGATTATATAATGGTAAGACAGAGATTTAGGAACCATGTTTTAAATTGTAAGACATTTCTAGGGGCAGATGCGGACTCTGAATATAATCTACTGGTTATGAACTGTAGATTAAAACTGAAGAAACTGCAAAAACGTGGGAATTTAAGGAGATGGGACCTGGATAAACTGAAAGAGCCAGAGGTTGTACTGAGTTTCAGGGAGAGCATAAGGGAACAATTGACAGGAATGGGGGAAAGAAATACAGTAGAAGAAGAATGGGTAGCTTTGAGGGATAAAATAGTGAAGGCAGCAGAGGATCAAGTAGGTAAAAAGACGAGGGCTAGTAGAAATCATTGGGTAACAGAAGAAATATTGAATTTAACTGATGAAAGGAGAAAATATAAAAATGAAGTAAAAGAAGCAGGCAAAAAGGAATACATACGTCTCAAAAATGAGATCGACAGGAAGTGCAAAATGGCTAAGCAGGGATGGCTAGAGGACAAGTGTAAGGATGTAGAGGCTTGTCTCACTAGGGGTAAGATAATTACTGGCTACATGAAAATTAAAGAGACCTTTGTAGAAAAGAGAACCACTTGTATGAATATCAAGAGCTCAGATGGAAACCCAATTCTAAGCAAAGACGGGAAAGCACAAAGGTGGAAGGAGTATATAGAGTGTCTATACAAGGGCGATGTACTTGAGGACAATATTATGGAAATGGAAGAGGATGTAGATGAAGATGAAATGGGAGATACGATACTGCGTGAAGAGTTTGACAGAGCACTGAAACACCTGAGTCGAAACAAGGCCCTGGGAGTAGACCACATTCCATTAGATGTACTGACGGCCTTGGGAGAGCCAGTCCTGACAAAACTCTACCATCTGGTGAGCAAGATGTATGAGACAGGCTAAATACCCTCAGACTTCAAGAAGAATATAATGATTCCAATCCCAAAGAAAGCAGGAGTTAACAGAAGTGAAAATTACCGAACTATGAGTTTAATAAGTCACAGCTGCAAAATACTATCACGAATTCTTTACAGAGGAATGGAAAAACTGGTAGAAGTCGACCTCGGGGAAGATCAGTGTGGATTCCGTCGAAATATTGGAACACGTGAGGCAGACCTTACGACTTATCTTAGAAGAAAGATAAAGGAAAGGCAAACCTACGTTTCTAGCATTTGTAGACTTAGAGAAAGCTTTTGACAATGTTGACTGGAACACTCTCCTTCAAATTCTAAAGGTGGCAGGGGTAAAATACAGGGAGCGAAAGGCTATTTACAATTTGTACAGAAACCAGATGGCAGTTATAAGAGTCGAGGGGCATGAAAGGGAAGCAGTGGTCGGGAAGAGAGTGAGACAGGGTTGTAGCCTCCCCGATGTTATTCAATCTGTATATTGAGCAAGCAGTAAAGGAAACAAAAAAAAAAATTCGGAGTAGGTATTAAAATCCATGGAGAAGAAATAAATCTTTGAGGTTTGCCGATGACATTGTAATTCTATCAGAGACAGCAAAGGACTTGGAAGAACAGATGAACGGAATGGACAGTGTCTTGAAAGGAGGATATAAGATGAACATCAACAAAAGCAAAACGAGGATGATGGAACGTATTCGAATTGAGTCGGGTGATGCTGAGGGAATTAGATTAGGAAATGAGACACTTAAAGTAGTAAAGTAGATTTGCTATTTTGGGAGCAAAATAACTGATGATGGTCGAAGTATAGAAGATATAAAATGTAGACTGGCAATGGCAAGGAAAGCATTTCTGAAGAAGAGAAATGTGTTAACATCGATTACAGATTTAAGTGTCAGGAAGTCGTTTCTGAAAGTATTTGTATGGAGTGTAGCCATGTATGGAAGTGAAACATGGACGATAAACAATTTGGACAAGAAGAGAATAGAAGCTATCGAAATGTGGTGCTACAGAAGAATCCTGAAGCTTAGATGGGTAGATCACATGACTAATGATGAAGTATTGAATAGAATTGGAGAGAAGAGGAGTTTGTGGCACAACTTGACAAAAAGAAGGGACCGGTTAGTAGGACATGTTCTGAGGCATCAATGGATCACAAATTTAGCATTGGAGGGCAGCGTGGAGGGCAAAAATCTTAGAGGGAGACCAAGAGATGAATACACTAAGCAGATTCAGAAGGATGTAGGTTGCAGTAGGTACTGGGAGATGAAGAAGCTTGCACAGGATAGAGTAGCATGGAGAGCTGCATCAAACCAGTCTCAGGACTGAAGACCACAACAACAACAACACTTGTCTTATAATGAGATAGGTGTGAAATAAAACGCAAACATAGTTTGAGATTATATATAACATTAGTATTGAAATATCGTACATTCTGTGCAGTATTTCCAGAAAATCATCAGAGTCCTTCTTCACCCTCTTCTACTTCACACCTGTACAGTATTTCCCAAACAAAGCCTTTTCACTTGCAATAAATTCCGCACGTATCTCCTTCAAACCGACTGGTACCCCACAGTACTCTGGTTTTTCACATGCACATTTGACCTGTTTCTCTTTTGGTGTTCGTGCACAAACAAAAGTACTGTTCCAAATAGTCAACATGTAGGCAATGCACACGTAGAAACTTTGCAATATCGTTGTATGCGAAGTCTATACTCGGCATCCAACGATTCAGTCTCCCCAATACTAGGCGCATCCCATGTGGTTTCTACAGGGTGCTGCCGCAGGTCCAGAGGTCAGTGCAAGTCTCAACAAGATAGCGGCTGATGTTGCTACAGATCTGGACGTGGCAGAGATCGACATCTTGGCGTTCGCCTCTGTAGGCTTCGACATGTCGAAAGCTACTGCTGAACAAAGCAGACGACGAAGTGTTACATACAAACCAAGATACGAAAACAGCCAACAATAACGCAAACTACAGAGAAAGATGTGTTATGATAGTTTTCCGTCTCTTCGTGTTCTGCAGGCCTGTGCTGGATCAGGATTGCTGCTGACTCTTCATGCTTCTTCCTCTTCTTCTTCTACTGTTGCTCGCTAATTGAGTGAGACTGAGGCCAAAGAGCTGCTGAGCCTGTTCTATGTTCCCTCCGATGACGTCATCAGATCCTACCATCCTATTGGCTGAAACATATTTCGGATTACGTCACGGCTACGGAGTGGGGAAGGGCTGACAGCTCACTCTGGTGACGGTGTTGTGAGCTAGGCCAATTGGCCTCCAAAGCTCAAGGTGAACACACTGGATGAAGCTACTGCCTATGACAATTCAAACTGTTTAAATAAGCAATGTACACAAAATAAATACTTATATCTATCCTATCTGCAGCCCAAGCACAGTCTGAGTCTTTTCCCTGCCAATTTCCAGATGGGGATGGGAGGGTTGGGGGCTGGGCACTTAGGAGGGGAGGGAAGGGGAGGGGGAGAGAGAGAGAGGATGGTGTTAGGTTAGTGGAGATAGGCCAATTGACCTAATTTTTCTCCAAAAGTTGAACTTCCATGACATCACTGTGAACTTCCCACCATGATATCACTACAACTGTGGCCACATATATGGGCGCCATCTTTGATCCGCCATCTTGAAGAAATTTAGCAACAATGCAGAGTTGGATGATGTGCAAGTTGACCTACTACTACTACTATGACATTGGCATTCGCATTTGTCCCAGTTATCAGTGATGGTTAGATGGCAAGCTTCCTCCCAGAGAATGTTGACTTTATGAATCCATGATCCTCTTGTATGGCTGGTCCAGTGTCATGGCATGGTCACGGTGGAAATGAAGGTCTGATGGTCGGTGAATGCAGTGAACCGCAGTTCTGCACTAACAGTAGCTGCCCGAAGACCTCAGGAAATGTAAATCCTGTTCAGACTCCCAGCCGAGTGCTGGTTAAGTACATGTATCCGTGTCATTCGGCGTGGATTATTGTCCATGTATTGTGCAAAGCTAGGTCCCTGACCATCACGTGAAGGGCAGCGCACAGTACATGGTGAGGGATCTGATCCTCAGGGTATAAGACGATGTTAAAGTCCCTGCCAACCACGAAGTGCACTGCAGTGCTTAGAAACAATGGAGCACACTCAATAGAGTAACAGATTCTTCACTCTCGATGCTTAGACGTACCACCAATTTCTGTCTCAAAAGTTTCATTTTTGGTGGTGAGGGCAATAAGGAGACTGTCGCACCAAAATATCGTCAGCCAAGCGTATATGGTACTCTATGATGTTAGTGATCCACAACGTGTTACAGAAAACCTCAGGAAATTCCTCTAATAAATGCCTAACCCAGTTCAACATGAGCCAGATCAAATTCACCGGAGTTACAAGTAACCGAATCCCACACACTTGCACAATGGCAAGAGCAAAAGGCGACCTTGTCACTAGGCGAAAACCTAAAAAGAGAAGGAGGGGCCCACACAGTCGAGAACTAATCAAATTTTCTGAGTAAAAACACTTCTGAGAACAAGTCGAGTGCTAGATCTTTAACAACCTAGAGCGTAATGGGCGATGAGAAATTACAAATGGTCAGACTACCACTCACCTCACCAACCAGAGGCAACTCTTGCCCATTGGCCACGCGACATCTCTGGGGGCAGGGGCGTATGGAAGATAATTTACATAAATGTCTAAACTCCAGATACCAACTATAATTCAATAAGGACTCGGAGCTACCAGAATCCAACATCATAGACAGTCATTCTTCTCCTAGATGGGCACAGATAAAAGGGAGGGAAGATCTGGAGGGAGCCCGAATACACGCTCACTATGGTCCACACCTCCGATGGAAACAATCTCCACCTTCTTCATCTGGCATCATTTAGCAGGTCTAGAAGCTCGTGCTACGGGACACTAGCGTGCCAAGTGATCGCGAGTGTTGCACCGAAAAAAACCTATCCCAGAAAGTATGTTGAATACTTGAGGAGCCCTATTAATTCTCTAGGTGGGCTGCGGTGTTTTAAAGTGTTCCTCACGCCTCCGCAGCTCATCGGTAAATTACAAGGATTCAATGGAACCAAACACTGTTTTCCATTCCCAGAAGTCAATGGGGCAGGAAGGAAAGCTCAAGCGCGACCTATCCTCAGGACGTAGCCTTCCAAAACTTTTGATACAGTATTGAGTTCCGAAACCGACATACCAGGAGTCAGGGCGACTAGGCGCACTCGCTCAACATACTGGTTCAGTGGTTCATATGATGCCTTCGCCCGCTAGTAATATTTGCTTTCAAGCTCGTTGCGATCTGCAGCGAGAGTTTCCTGTCGACAGTCAGTCTCCTTAGTTGTCCTATGGAGCTCTCGCTCTTCGGGACTTCAGATATGAAAACACTCAGATTACCTTTCGCCAAAGAGTAAAGTAAAAGCAACAAAATGTGCTGGATATAGCCCAAGCTAACGAGTGAAAGCTCTGAAATACCATTGATTTGGCACATAACTGGGTTGGGCAATCTAGCAATATGATTAGCCAGAGGTCTTCCCAAATCTTGACCCCAGACGCCAGATCAAGGAACTGACTCGTGGGCGTAGCTTCTGGACCTGCTAATACTTCCAGACTTTTAAACTTTAACGCTGCTTGGAGCTGCAAATCCCTCGCTCGATCAATCAACTGCCCCACCCTGTCAACTTCAGGCTGGCTATGTTGCAAGGAGGTAATGGCCCTCAAACTATTCCCCATATACGTTAGGTGGGCCTGAACTCTACCATATTGCCTAATAGCCGGTTGACTGTCCTGCAGAAAGGACAAGTTCCGCTGCTCCTCACCCAAGGCCGTGGAAACATTACTGAGAGAAACACCTACCACCCCAGTGTTGCTCGCCGAAACGTAAAGCGGTGTGCCCAACGCCACGCGCAATTGGCTGCCAGTTCTGGAACACTATCCTCGGCGCTAAACTCCCGAATTCTAAGTTCATACAGCAATTGCCCCTTCTTTAGATGTCTGATTCCGGTGCAGCTACTTGGATCCATAGCAAGCTAGCTCCCTGCGAACAATGGAATAAATTAGTACAGTTTTCGATAGACAATAAGGACATTTATGCATTAAGGAAATGATCACAGGAAATGAAAATGACCGCAGAAAATGTAGAAAATTTTAAATCCTTCCCCTAACCAACAGAACGCAACCACGCTCTGCTACCAGTTGAAACCTACAATTATGGATGTAAGGTGAAAGGTTAGGGCCCTTGTACCATCATACGACATTTCCTGTTACTACGTTGGTTCGAATCCTGCCTCGGGCATGGATGTGTGTGATGTCCTTAGGTTAGTTAGGTTTAAGTAGTTCTAAGTTCTAGGGAACTAATGACCACAGCAGTTGAGTCCCATAGTGCTCAGAGCCATTTGAACCATTTTTTTCGGCCACACCGGCCGGCGGCAATCACAATTACAGTTAATTACAACACAGACTGAGTAAAACCTCACATCTCAATAATAAGGCAATAAAACTGTAGGCCCAGATTAATAAGAGTTTCAGCTAAGTCAATTTATGAAATAGCTCTCAATTTAATTAAAAGCCAACAGGCAGATATATAATGATAACAGCTTCAGTTCCGTAAATTTACAAAATGAAAAACCTGCAAGCCTTCAATAATAACAGTTTAGTTAAATAAATTACCAAATAGAAAAGAGGAAGGCATTTTAACCACAACATCAGTTAAGTAAAATTACCAACCATAAAACAGGCATCCCTTATTTTATAAAAGCTTCAGTTAAGTAAAATTAGCAACAAGAAAACAGGCAGGCCTTCAATGATAATAGCTGCAGTTAAGTAAAATTACCAAATGCGAAACACGTAGACCTTCAATATTAAATTTTAGTTAAGTAAAGTTACCAAATAGAAGAAGAACGAGCTTTAGTGATAACAGCTTCAGTTAGGTGAATTACCAAATAGAAAACAGGTAGGTCCTCATGAATAACTGTGGTGTCACAGCCAGACACCACACTTGCTAGGTGGTAGCCTTTTAAATCGGCCGCGTCCGCTAGTATACGTCGGACCCGCGTGTCGCCACTGTCACTAATTGCAGACCGAGCGCCGCCGCACGGCAGGTCTAGAGAGACGTCCTGGCACTCGCCCCAGTTGTACAGCCGACGTTGCTAGGAAAGGTTCACTGAGAATTACGCTCTCATTTGCCGAGACGATAGTTAGCATAGCCTTCAGCTAAGTCAATTGCTACGACCTAGTAAGGCGCCATTTATCCTTTGCTATGTATCTAATGAAGCATGTACAGTAACAAGACCAATGTTCACCAATTGTGGATTAAAGTTAAGTATTCCAGCAGCTACGTACTTTTCTATATAGCATTCATTACGTATCCTGTTTCAGACCCCACGCCAGCCTGCGTGAGTTTAAGCGCGTGCCTTTCGGTTACCCGTCACTGTGGATTGGCTGTCTTGCCAGTCCACAACATTTTTGGCGACGAGTAAAAACAGGGTCTTGTTCTTTATCCTTGCTTAGTTTACTTGTGTCATGGCTTCGCCACGATCTCCAGATGTACTGTCCGAATTTTATCGCTTGCAGAATCAGCCGACGCAGGCGTTATTGGATGCCCTTGGACAGCTCGTTCAGGGTCAACGTGCAATGCAAAACGATGCGGCAGCGGCAGCTCCACCGCTACTGCAGCCAACACACGCAGTTGCACCGCCGTTTCGACAATTCAATGCAGCGATGGAAAGCTGGACGGAGTGGTCACGCCAATTTGGATTTCATCTCGCCGCCTACAGAATTCAAGGTAACGAGCGGCAGCCTCATTTATTGGCGTGTGTAGGGGTGCAAACGTACCGTGTGATTGTGAAATTATTTCCCCGACGCGACGTAGCAACTCTGTCCTACGAAGAAATTTTGTCTGCTTTAGATGCCTTTTTCAAGGAATCAGTCTATGTCGTTGCAAAAAGGTATACGTTCTTTCGTACCAAACGTACGGCCGGTCAGACTAATAGGGGGTGGGTTGCAACTTTGTAAGGCCTTACAAGGGATTGTGCTTTTGAATGTGAATGTGGACTCCCTTATTCCGATACTATGGTACGTGATGCAATTGCCCAGAACGTTTCTGATGTTCGTATACGGGAGCAAATTTTGAAACTAGTCAATCCCTCCCTTCAACAAGTGATAGACATATTGGATAGGCAAGACACACTTGACTTTGCTCAGGATTCATTTGCAACTTCGCCAGCTGTGTGTCACATTAACCGGCCCGCCGGGCGAGCTGCACGGAACAGTAAACAGCCCTCGCGCTCGTCCGCGCAGCTGCCGCCACGCTCTCAACCACGTGTCCCACGGCAGCAAGCAAATGCAGTGCTAAAATCATGTCCTTGGTGTGCTACTAGACATTCGCGTGAGAATTGCCCGTCACGTCAAGCTATTTGCTTTTTCTGTAATTAAAAAGGACATGTTCTGAGTGTTTGCCAGAAAAAGCTCAGATCGGACACTAAAAACCATTCCAGGCCCTTTGCTTCGCGCCGGCATCGAACCAAGAATACTCAGGCTCGTGAACCTTCGCCCATGGACATTCATGTAGTTAATTCCTCTCCGCCCAGTGCCACTCCTTCTAACAGTGACTGTGTTCATCCCACAAAAAGTGTGCGTCGACATCGACGGAAATCTCGTCAAGTCGCCAGTGCTTCTGTACCAGTGTCAGTTCACATTGCACGAGACAGTCGCTCTTGTCGTCAGCAGGGCAATAAACGTTTTGTAGATTTGGACATTCATGGCCACGTGATACCATTCCAGCTCGATACTGGAGCTGCAGTTTCACTAATCAATCACGACACGTACCAACAGATGGGCAAACCTCCGTTGCGTGCCGCAAATGTTCAGCTAACTAGCTATTCCGGTCAGAATATCCCTGTGTTAGGACAGTGCAGCCTTCTTGCAACATACAAGGGACAAACAAAACTTGTGTCATTTTACGTCCTTCGTTCTTCTTCTGCAGTGAACTTGTTTGGTTTAGATTTATTTCAGTTGTTTAACTTGTCTATAGTCAATCAGGTCCTATCAGTGAACCAGACTGTGCCTTCAGACAGTGTTTCTCGTCTATGTGCAGAATTTGCAGACATTTTTGCACCGGGCCTTGGTTGCGCTAAGAACTATGAAGCACATTTGGAACTGAAAGTGAATACGCAACCGAAATTTTTCAGAGCGTGCAATGTTCCCGCGCATTGCGTGATGAGGTCACAAGAACATTACCCGATTTAGAATCACAAAGTGTAATTGAACGTGTGCAGGCTTCTCTCTGGGCATCACCCTTAGTAATTTTTCCAAAACCTTCCGGTAAATTGAGACTTTGTGTGGACTTCAAGGCAACATTGAATCCACAACTAGTGATTGCAACTTATCCTTTACCCCGCCCGGAAGATCTTTTTGACAAACTGTGCCCGGGTAAATATTTTTCTAAGTTGGACCTAGCAGATGCGTACTTGCAAATACCGGTGGATGAAGAATCCCAGTGCGTATTGGTGGTTAACACGCATCTCGGTTTGTATCGATTCAAAAGACTGCCATTCGGGTGTGCCTCCGCCCCTGCATTGTTTCAGAAATATTTACAAACTGTTTGTGCGTCGGTCCCTACTGCAGCAAACTATCTGGACGATATTGTGATCTCCGGAAAGACAGAAGAAGAACATTTAGCCAACATCCGAACATTATTTCAGGTCTTGCGACAAAATGGTCTTCGCTTGCGGAAGGACAAATGTGTGTTTTTTGCTCGTGACTTACCCTATTTGGGACATGTAATCAATGCACAAGGCATACATACGAGTCCAGAGCACCTCCGTGCCATACAGGACTTGCCTTCGCCGCAGAATTTGAAGCAGCTACAGAGCGTGCTGGAAAAAATTAATTATTATAAAAAATTTGTGCCGCGCGCTTCTTCCATTTCAGCTACGCTGCATCGCTTACGCCGTAAAGGTGTTCCGTTTGTCTGGACGACGGAATGCGAACGCGCCTTTCGCCAGTTGAAATCGGCGTTGCTTTCAAATACTTGCCTTACGCCATTCGATCCCCAGAAACCCCTTTTGTTGATGGTAGATGCATCGGATTTCGGAATCGGTGCTGTGCTTGCGCACAAAGATGGATCGCATGATCGCCCTATTGCCTTTGCGTCGAAATTGCTCTCGTCTGCGCAAAGAAATTATTCACAGATTGAGAAAGAAGCTTTGGCTCTCGTATTTGGTGTTCCTAAGTTTCATGATTTCTTGTATGGTCGTCACTTTACAATCATCACCGACCACAAACCTTGACATCGCTTTTTCATCCGAACGAGCCTGTACCTCCACGTACAGCGCAGAAATTCATTCGCTGGTCTATTTTCCTCTCGCAGTACCGCTACGATATCTTGTATCAGTCCACTGCTAAGCAGGGAAACGCTCATGCGTTGTCCCGTTTGCCTGTTGCTGAGGATAAAGCATTCGATTCTTCCGAACTTGCTTGCATGTTCATTGATGCGGAAACCGATGACGTGGTCGAATCGTTTCCGATCCATTTTCGTCGTGTAGCTACAGCCACAGCTGCTGACCCTGTCCTTGCTACCGTTTTGCGTTTTGTTGCTACGCAATGGCCCTTGTCAAAGTCACCGATCGAGGATCCGTTGGTTCGCCGATTTTTTGCTCACAAGGAGAGACTTTTTGTTCGATGTGGTGTTTTCTTGTTTCGTTCTGATAATGATCAGTCCAGAGTCGTGGTCCCACGTTCGTTACAGTCCTCTGTCTTACGGCTTCTCCACCACGGACGTTGGGGTGTAGTGCGAACGAAACAACTTGCTCGTCAGCACTGTACTTGGTTCGGAATCGATGCTGCGATTACGAATATGTGCTCTTCTTGCATGGCGTGTGCCGAACAACAATCCGCACCGCCGCGGAAATTCTTTGCATGGCCGAAAGCCACTTCCCCTTGGCAACGCTTGCACATCGATTTTGCTGGTCCATTCTGGAATGCTCGATGGTTGGTTCTGGTCGATTCCTTCAGTAATTTTCCGTTTGTTGTCCGGATGTCTTCCACGACGTCATCTGCCACCATCCAAGCGTTATCTGCTATCTTTTGCATTGCAGGTCTTCCACAGACTATTGTTTCCGACAATGGCCCACAATTCATGTCCGCAGAATTTCAGTCATTCTGCAAGGCCAATGGTATTCAACATCTGACATCCGCGCCGTTTTCGCCTCAGTCAAACGGTGCCGCTGAATGATTGGTCCGACCTTCAAGTCACAGATGTTGAAGCTGAAAGAGTCGCATTCTCGGGACGACGCGTTATTGCTCTTCTTGTCCTCGTATCGCTCTCAGCACCGAGATGGTCACTCGCCGGCTGAGTTGTTGCTCGGTCGTCCTCATCGAACCTTGATGTCTTTGCTGCATCCGCCGCATCAGGTTATTGTGCAGCGGCAGACACCTGCTTTTGCTCCAGGCGACGTTATCTATTATCGCAACTATCGCGGTTCACAGCGTTGGCTCGCAGGGCGCATTCTTCACTGCCTCGGCCGCGCTATGTATTTGGTTTTGGGGGCCTCTGGTGAGGTGCGTCGGCATCTCAATCAGCTGCGCCTCTGTCGTCG
This sequence comes from Schistocerca piceifrons, assembly GCF_021461385.2. Taxonomy (NCBI): domain Eukaryota; kingdom Metazoa; phylum Arthropoda; class Insecta; order Orthoptera; family Acrididae; genus Schistocerca; species Schistocerca piceifrons. Next base: position 606,637,874 of record NC_060138.1, read on the forward strand.
CACGCGTTCTGCCGCTCCCCGTCTGCTTTCAGCGACGGTGCCGTCCGGTCAGCGCCCTGGGGACCCATCTACTGGCTCGCCTCATCCCCAGGTGTTACCGACGCTGCCTTCCAATTTGCCCCATGGCGACGCGCCGCCGCCGCCGCCGCCGCCTGTTCTCCCGACGGCGCCGCCCGCAGTGGACGCGTCGCTGCACCCGCCTGGCACCTCCCAGGGTCTCGCGCCGCCGATCGCTTCCCTGACCAGATGTCCTCCGCCATGGAACTCTTGCCCGATCCGGACCACATCGCGTCTTCGCGCGTCGGGTACCCCGACGCGATGGAGGTCGACACTTCGGCCCCTCCTGTCTCTCTACGGGCGCATACACCGCATGTTGGCGTGCACCCTGGACTAGGTTTTCAGGCGTTTCCTAGCTCCCCTCAGACCGAATGGCCAGGTGCGGGTGGCACAGCCTCGCCTGTTGTTAGGCTCCCCACCTCATCGCATACGTCAACATGGGGTCCTCCCCACGGCGGGCGGAAGCCTTATAACACGACCGTCCGCCGATTTGCGGGGAAGGAATGTGGTGTCACCGCCAGACACCACACTTGCTAGGTGGAAGCCTTTTAAATCGGCCGCGGTCCGCTAGTATACGTCGGACCCGCGTGTCGCCACTGTCAGTAATTGCAGACCGAGCGCCGCCACACGGCAGGTCTAGAGAGACGTCCTGGCACTCGCCCCAGTTGTACAGCCGACGTTGCTAGGAAAGGTTCACTGAGAATTACGCTCTCATTTGCCGAGACGATAGTTAGCATAGCCTTCAGCTAAGTCAATTGCTACGACCTAGCAAGGCGCCATTTATCCTTTGCTATGTATCTAATGAACCATGTACAGTAACAAGACCAACGTTTACCAGTTGTGGATTAAAGTTAAGTATTCCAGCAGCTACGTACTTTTCTTTATAGCATTCATTACGTATCCTGTTTCAGACCTCACGCCAGCCTGCGTGAGTTTAAGCGCGTGCCTTTCGGTTACCCGTCACTGTGGATTGGCTGTCTTGCCAGTCCACAACAATAACTGCTTCAGTTAAGTTACCAAGAGTTTCGATTGCCTTCTCCCGAGGGGGTACACCAGTAGGCATATATGCAAGGAGTCCAAGATTACACAAAACAGGAAGGCTAAGAAATGTTACAGCTAGACGAGCGCCTTTCCAAAACCTTTTTCGTTGAGTACAGACAGGCTAAAGGAATATTAACACGACATAGTTAATTACGTGAAAGCAACAATAATTAGCCAAAAGGCCGGCCTGTGTGGCCGAGCGGTTCTAGGCGCTTCAGTCTGGAACCGCAAGACCGCTACGGTCGCAGGTTCGAATCCTGCCTCGGGCATGGGTGTGTGTGATGTCCTTAGGTTAGTTAGGTTTAAGTAGTTATAAGTTCTAGGGGACTGATGACCTCAGATGTTAAGTCCCATAGTGCTCAGAGCCATTTGAACCAATTAGCCAAAATTATACTCGCTTCGCTGTAAGATACCACCTCTACAACAACGGCCAAACGCCCGAAAGAAACTGTCCAAACCCGATTACATAGCTTCAGCAATTGCAAATTTTGAGACCAAGGCGCATCCTAAGCCTATACAGGGTGTATCATAATTAATGGCGTAAACGCATTCAGTTGAAGCAAAAAGGACCCCGTAAACATAGGGTCGAAAATGCATACTTTCGATACTGTGAAACAAATCTCTTCTACCGCAAATTCTTGGCTTTCCATGTTTTGGGAAGTGGTAGTATGGACGAAAATAAGAAAAAAATGTCCAGCAAACATGTGCTCTAAAACGCATACGTTAAAAGTTACGAGCACTTGATCTTTAAAACAGTTGTGTTTCAAAGTAGCAATGATGAACAAGTGCTCAAAGCTCTTAAGGAATGCTTTCAAGAGCACATGGTTACTGGACTTTTTTTTCTTGTTTTGGTCCATACTACCAGTCCTCAAAATATGTAAAGCAAAGAACTTGTAATAGAAGAGATTTTTTCCACAGTATCGAAGATGAAAAATTGCTCTCAGCTCTTAGGTATGCATTTTCGACCGTATGTTTACTCAGACTTTTTTGCTTCTAGTATCATGTACTTTCAACTGTATGCGTTTACGACATTAATTATGATACACCTTGTACAATTAACAGAGCGACGACGTCTGCAATGCCCGAATGGATCTCGAAAGCGGAACCCAGCTGTATTGCAAAAGAGAGGTACTTATCTGGTGTTCGAAGACTTTTGGAGGGAGGTCGGTTAAAATCCAACCATCTAGGTACTGCGTAGCGACCCGGGGGGATCCGGCCGCAGCGTAAACGAAACACGACATCGCTCCGGCTCAGGAAGCACCATCGGCTCACACAGTTTACGAAACAATCAAGGCCAGTATCGACTCAGGAAAAGAAAATAGCAGCCAAGGAACCAACTGGTGCTGAAACATCAGATAAGAAATCGCAATGATAGCAACAGACCTATAGGTATCAATAAGAAAATGATAGTTCAGACCTCAAAAGCCAAAACTTAAGCGAAGTTCACGATCAAAGTGAAGCTTACCGTTACAGAAGGGATGCCCAGAATTGAGCACAATGAAACTGGCTACAACTCTCTCATCGGTGTGTCACGTCCCGGAGCTGTCTGGCTAGGCTACGTACGAATACAGCGCACGAAGTTGCCATGGATTCAAATCGGCCCACAAATAAGTCCAGCAACCATTCGTTGGAGTCCTTACCGACACTTACGCTGCTTGTCTCACTCGTCGGGCGAACCTCCCTCACCGTCCTCCTAGTTCCGTTACCCCCACTCCTACTCTCCACGCCACAACACGCACGGTCCCCATCAACAACCTCGAGCAAAGATCTTAGTGGCGTCAAACTAGTGGGACATCACACGACAGACCGAGTTAGTGGAGCCAGGAATACGCCACCACGGCTCTGCTGGGGTGTACAGGAAGGTGTCGAAGTTCATTGACTGTAGTTCGTGTGATGACTGTCAGAAAGCTCTAAAGGTGGAAAAATGCAAGCTATACGGAGTGTCCGTTAGACCGCCAGCGAGAGCGCATCGCTAGTTCCTGCTACTACTAAGGCAAGTACACCGTTCGCTTTTTACATATTTTTACGAGCTTCAAACAGGAGCGACTTATTTTCGGTTATCAGTGTAGTTAATAGTTTATTTTTGTAATTTCTTGCGTGTTCGAGTGCTTACTAGGCACAACCTTTTATTTCAATAGCAGTGTAGTGTACAGTACCGCCGTTGGTATCGACCGTCGTATCGACTCTCGTATCGTGCAGACTTTTGTTTGGTTAGAACAACTCAGTGTCAGTTAGACCGTCAGCGAGAGCGCACCGCTAGTTCCTGCTACTACTAAGGCGAGTACACCGTTCGCTTGTTACATATTTTTACGAGCTTCAAACAGGAGGAGTGCAATAATGGATAGGAACTGCGATTGTTGTGTACAGATGCGAGCTGAGCTGGCGACCCTTCGCTCGCAGCTTCAGGCTGTGTTGGCTTCCGTCACACAGCTTGAGGCTGCTGCCAAGGGGCGTCACTGTAGGGCAGGGCTTCACAACATACGTGCTCGCGGAGCAAGCTGTGAGCAGCAAGGCGCGAGCACGCTACCCCCACTACCGAACCAGAGCGGAGAGTGGGGAGAGTCACGTGGGGCACACAAAAGCTGCCGCCAGTCAATGTAAATCCGCGGCCACCTTCAGGGATATCACTCACGAATTATTACTGCGACAAATGAAATAAATAAAGGATAATGTACACGTGCCACATAATTTTATTAGCTTAGTGTATGCCTCTACATTCGTATTAATTTGTGAACTGTTACACAATAAAAGGTGTCACTGAAGTGTGGGATTCTCGGTTATCTTGTACTTTTTGCCCTTTACAATTGCGTCTATGTTCGGAGTAATTCTTCTTGTGCACTGTAGGCGCAGCGTGCAGTTTAAATTTGGATCAGACAATGCGTTTCTCAGGCGCGTCTTGTTACATTTCATTGCAGAGAACAGTTGTTCACAAACATACGTGGAACCGAACATTGATACTATTGTAGCCGCCAGTTTGTGCAAACGAGGAAATCTATCCTGAGGGAAGTGTCTGTAGAATTCCGAAATGTTTTTCTTGTTCTGAAATTTGTCTCTGTATTCTCTGTCACACTGCAGGTCAATAATTTCTAGTTGCAGCTCAGGACGAATCTCTTCAATATTCGCTGAATATGGAGAGGAGAACAGATCAAAATCACTGTCTAGTGCTGTCAGATCTTGAAAGCGTTGATCACATTCTTCCATAAGGGCAACTAAACTATGTGAATAACGTTCAGTCTTTGTGAACATCATGATAATTTAGGAAAATGAGCTAGATTTCCTGTTTCCAGCTGACTCACCCAAAGTGTCAATTTCATTTTAAAAGCTCGTATTCGATCTATGAAATGAGTAATTAGCAGATCATTACCTTGTAGTGAAATGTTCAAAGCATTCAGAAGGCTCTTTCAATTCAGGAACACACATATTATTTATTTCCATGAACATATTTATCTCATCTAATAGGCAAAAATATCGATTTAATAATTCGCCACGACTAAGCCAGCAGACCTCGCTGTAATAAGGCAGGCTACCATACTGGCTTTCTACATCCTCAAGAAAGCTTTTAAATTGCCTGTGTTGTAGCCCATGCTTCCTTATATAATAGGTTGTACGAACAACAACAATCATCACATTTTTTAGAGTGATACTCTTTGCCCATACGTTATCCTGGTGGATCACACAGTGAACGCCCCTTATTTCATTCGGCACGGTCAGTTTTTGCATTTTCTCCTTCAACAGCGCAACTAAACCTGATTTTTTCCCTGTCATCGCCGGTGCACCGTCTGTAGACACTGAAACTAAAGAATTCCACGACAATCCTATATTTTCAACACTTTCTTCAACGCTACATAAAATATCACCTCTGGTTGTAGTGTTCTTCGTGGCTACTACATCGAGGAGCTCCTCCCTCACCTGAAGATCTCTATTAACACCTCTAATAAATATGGCAAGCTGCGCTGTTCCAGTGATATCAACACTTTCGTCAAGAGCTAGAGAATATGCCATAAAATCTTTACAGATATTTGCAAGCTGGCTCTGGAAGTCGTCTGCCATGTCCTGTATGCGACGCATAATGGTCATGTTAGATAATGGCACAATCCGAAACTGTTCAACTTGAGATGGACACAAATGTTCCACTGCAACTACCAAACATTCTTTTATTAAATCGCCATCAGTGAAGGGCCGCAGGGATTTTGCTAAAAGGAAAGCAATTTTGTAGCTCACTCTGAGAGCTGCCTCAGTTGATTTTTCTTCGTCGTCCAGATCTTCTTCGAATAGCTTGCTTTTAAGTTAAATAACGTCTTGTGCACGATCTGGTCCATCACATTTTCTATTTCCGTAGTCTTTCGCGTGGTACGACATATAATGTCGCTGCAAATTAAATTTCCTAAAGGAATTCAGCGTTTAGTGACATACTAAACATTTTGCAACACCAACTTTTTCTGTAAACGGATACAATTCCTCCCAATGGGGGTTGAACTGCGAAAGCATGGTTGGGGTTACACAACGGCGACTTGACATGATTCTTAACCAGCGAAGTGACTGTTAGAGCTGATCGTAGTATTTTAAACGTTACACAGTCGGCGCGAATTCAATAGGCACGTTGCGGCCCTATTCAAACGTGCGCGCGCATTTCCCCTCCCTCCCCTCCCACCCTACTCCGCGACCTTGCACCTGCTCGCGAGCACGTGCCTGAGCAGACGCGAGTACTCGCGCTCAAAACCGGCCAGTTGTTAAGCCCTGCTGTAGGGGATCGGACTCGGGGATGCGAGGGACGTCGAGCACGTCCCACGTGTCCTCCGATCGGCCCACTGCTGTGACCTCCCCGGGTACTGCCTGCACTGAGGTTGACCCCTCACCCGTGGTCGAGTGGGAGATCGTTCCAAAGTCTGGCAGGCACCGAAAAGCTTTCCGTGGGGCCGATCGTAGGGACTCCCCGGTTCGTTTGACGAACAGGTTTCGGGCGTTATCTGTGGCTGACGATGTCTCTGAGCCGGATGCAGTCATCCACCCTGTTCCAGAGGAAGCTTCTCGGCCCGCAAGATCTGGGCATTCACAGAGGTTGGGTTTGCTGGTAGTTGGGAGCTCCAACGTTAGGTGCGTAATGGGGCCCCTTAGGAACATGGCTGCCAAGGAGGGGAAGGAAGCCAGTGTGCACTCTGTGTGCATTCCGGGGGGAGTCATTCCGGATGCGGAAAGGGTGCTTCCGGATGCCTTGAAGAGCACAGGGTGCAGCCAACTGCAGGCGGTGGCTCATTCGGTACGAATGACGTGTGACGCTTTGGATCGGAGCAGATTCTGTCTGGTTTCGGGCGGCTAGCGGAAATGATACAGACTGCCAGTCGTGCTTCCGAGATTAAGCCGGAGCTCACCATGTGCAGCATCGTCGATAGAACCGACTGTGGTCCTTTGGTGCAGAGCCGAGTGGAGGATCTGAATCAGAGGCTCAGGCGGTTCTGTGACCGTGTAGGCTGCAGATTCCTTGACTTTCGCCATCGGTTGGTGGGTTTCCGGGTTCCGCTTAATAGGTCAGGAGTCCACTACACACAGGTGGCGGCTACACAGGTAGCGGGGGCTGTGTGGAAGGGACTGGGCGGTTTTTTAGGTTAGAGGGCCTCAGGGAACCACAGAAGGGGCGTCAGTCAGAAAGTGGACAGGTAAAACACAGTAAGGTAGTTGTAGAAACGATTGGTAATGTAGTTGTAAATTGTCGTAGCTGTGTTGGGAAAGAACCAGAGCTCCAAGCCCTAATAGAAAGAACTGAAGCTCAAATAGTTGTAGGTACAGAGAGCTGGCTAAAGCCGGAAATAAGTTCAGCTGAAATTTTTTCAAACGATCTACCAGTGTTCAGAAAGAATAGATTAAATACAGTGGTGGTGGAGTATTTAATGCTGTCAGGGGTAGTTTGCCTTGTAGTGAAATTGAAGTAGATAGTTCATGTAAAATAGTATGGGTAGAGGTTATACCTGACAATCGGACTAAACTATTAATTGGATCGTTTTACCGACCCCCCCCCCCCCCCGACTCAGAGGACATAGTTGCTGGACAGTTCAAAGAAAACTTGAGTCTCATTTCAAATAAGTAACCCGCTCATAGAATTATAGTCGGTGGTGATTTCAGTCTACCCTCAATATGCTGGAAAAATTACACGTTTAAAGCCGGCGACGGGCATAAAACATCATCCGAAATTGTACTGAATGCTTTCTCAGAAAATTATTTTGAACAATTAGTTCATGAGCCCACTCGAAGCGTAAATGGTTGCGAAAGCATACTTGACCTTTTAGCAACAAATAATCCTGGACAAATAGTGAGTGTTGTGACGAATACAGGGATTAGCGACCACAAGGCAGTTGCTGCTAGGCTGAATACCTTAACACCTACAACCATCAAATAGAAACGCAAAGTGTATCTATTCAAAGAAGCTGATAAAAATGCTCTTAACGCCTTTTTAAGAGACAGTCTTCATTCCTTCCGATCTGATCATGTAAGTGTAGAAAAGTTGTCGAATGTTTTCAAGGAGATAGTACCAACAGCAATTGAGAGATACATACCACATAAATTAATAAGTGATGGTACTGATCCCCCTTGGTACACAAAATGGGTCAGATCGTTGTTGCAGAACCAACGAAAAAAGCATGCCAAATTTAAAAGAACGCAAAATCCCCAAGATTGGCAAAGTTTTAGAGAAGTTCGAAATGTGGCGCGTACGTCAGTGCGAGATGCTTTTAATAATTTGGACAACGAAATTCTGTCTCGAAATCTGGCAGAAAACCCAAAGAGATTCTGGTCATACATAAAGCACACCAGTGGCAAGACACAATCAATACCTTCACTGCGCGATAACAACGGTGAAGCCACTGATGACAGTGCCACTAGAGCAGAGTTATTAAACACGGTTTCCCGGAACTCCTTCACCAAAGAAGACGAAGTAAATATTCCTGAATTCCAATCAAGAACAACTGCCAAGCGAGGAACATAGAAGTAGATATCCTCGGTGTAACAAAGCAGCTTAAATCACTTAATAAAGGTAAGGCCTCCGTTCGAGATTGTATACCAGTCAGGTTCCTCTCAGAATATGCTGATAAAATAGCTCCATGTTTAGCAGTTATATGCAACCACTCGCTCACAGAAAGATACGTACCTAAAGACTGGAAAATTGCTCAAGTCACACCAATACCCAAAACGGGAAGTAGGAGTAATCCGCTGAATTACAGACCTGTATCACTAACGTCGATTTGCAGTAGCGTTTTATAGCATATACTGTATTCGAACATTATGAATTACCTCGAAGAAAACGATTTATTGACGTATAATCAGCACGGATTCAGAAATATCGTTCTTGTGAAACACAACTAGACCGGCTGGAATGGCCGAACGGTTCTAGGCGCTACAGTCTGGAACTGCGCGACCGTTACGGTCGCAGGTTCGAATCCTGCCTCGGGCATGGATGTGTGTGATGTCCTTAGGTTAGTTAGGTTTAAGTAGTTCTAAGTTCTAGGGGACTGATGACCACAGTAGTTAAGTCCCATAGTGCTCAGAGCCATTTTCTAGGGGACATACGACCTCAGAAGTTGAGTCCCATAATGCTCAGAGTCATTTGAGCCATTTTTGAAAACACAACTAGCTGTTTATACTCATGAAGTAATAAGTGCTATCGACAGGGGATGTCGAATTTATTCCATATTTTTAGATTTCCAGAAGGATTACGACACAGTTCCTGACAAGCGTCTTCTAATCAAACTGCGTGCCTACGGAATATCGCCTCAGTTGTGCGACTGGATTCGTGATTTCCTGTCAGAAAGGTCACAGTTCGTAGTAATAGACGGAAAGTCAGCGAGTAAAACAGAAGTAATCTGGCGTCCCCCAAGAAGTGTTATAGGCCCTCTATTGTTCCTGATCTATATTAACGAGATAGGAGACAATAAGAGTAGCCGTCTTAGATTGTTTGCAGATGCTGCTGTCAGTTACGGTCTTGTAAAGTGATCAGATGATCAAAACGGCTCGCAAAATGATTTAGATAAGATATCTGTATGGTGCGAAAAGTGGCCATTGACCCTGAATAAAGAAACGTGCGAAGTTATTTACATGAGTAATAAAAGAAATCAGCTAAATTTCGATTACGCGGTAAGTCACACAAATCTGAGGGCTGTAAATTCAACTAAATACTTAGGGATTACAATTACAAATAACCTAAATTGGAACGATCACATAGATAATATTGTGGGTAGAGAAAACCAAAGACTGCGATTCTTTGGCAGAACGCTTAGAAGGTACAACAGGTCTACCAAAGAGACTGCTTACACTACGCTTTTCCGCCGTATTCTGAAGTACTGCTGTACGGTGTGGGATCCGCATCAGGTGGGACTGACGGATGACATCGAAAAAGTACAAAGAAGGGCAGCTCGTTTTGTATTATCGCGAAATAGGGGAGATAGCATCACAGACATGATACGTGAATTGGAGTGGCAATCATTAAAACATAGGCGTTTTTCGTTGCAACGCGATCTTCTCACGAAATGTCAATCACCAGTTTTCTCCTCCTATTGCGAAAATATTCTGTTAGCACCCACCTACATACGGAGAAATTATCATCACGATAAAATAAGAGAAATCAGGGCTCGCACCGAAAATTTAACTGCTCGTTTTTCCCGAGTGCCGTTCGAGAGTGGAACGGTAGACAGCTTGAAGGTGGTTCATTGAACCCTCCGCCAGGCACTTTATTGTGAATAGCAGAGCAATCACGTATATGTAGATGAATAGGAAAATAATGTTCGGATACAGCATTAGTAGTCTCCTACATCATAGTCATATCGTTTAAATATCTGAACGTAACGTTGCATAGCGATGTGAGGCGGAACTAACATGTGAGGGTGCGGTAGGAATGTAGAACGCGCCCGTATGAACTCTCTGCCACCAGAGATACGACCGTGCGGGTCTGCAGTGTGTCAGGGAGCTAGGGAAGTGCGGCTGGCAGCAGACCGCCTCCAGCTGGAAGCTTCGGGAGGCGGCGGGATGTTTGTGCTGCCCGCGCTCCACCGCCTCTGCCTCCCTCCCCTCCCCTCACCGTCCCTTCCCGTGTTTGTTTACCGTGGCACGAGCACCCGGTCAGTCTGAGCTCCACCGAGTCTCGTGGCGACGCTTCGCTTCAGGGCTGCCTCCTTGCGCCGGAGAGCGGCCACTGCTCGTCCGTTTCACCAGATAATGTCGATTCATACACAACCATAAAGTGACTTGGCCGTGGTTCCATCGGTATTCAACACATTCAGAGGTCGCGTTTCATTCAATTGTTACGTAACAGTGATGGAGGAGTTTTGTCTATGAGAAGATAGGCACACCTCTTTGACGTAACTCAGTAAATATTCCAAGAGCTTCTGGTCCGCCACACACAAATATCCAAGTTCCGTAAGTTCTCATAGGTAATGAGGCATCTCCACATAAAAACATAGACCGTGAGTCGGTGTTCACGACACAATTTAGAGGTGCTCACGACATAATTTAAAGGAGTTTCAACTATCGTTTGAGTCCTGTCATGATGAGGTGTCACCCCTTCACTATTATATTATAACGCTTACGATTCCGTGTTAATTTCTATTTTGACACAATTAATTTTCAGATTATTATATTACCTTTCACTAATAGGATAAAGTTTTGGCACTCAGCGAGTAGACCTCCATTACTCTTTTCTGAATTGTTCAGTAATGGGACAGTGGTCTTTACTAAATGATAATCACTTCCAACCAATATAGCAATTTTTTCCATCACTTTACTTACTGAGTTTTACCAGCGTCCGCATTTTGTACAGATACTACATGTGTTTTATCCGACACCGTTAATACAGTCGTCGCACAGGGGGGCCGTGCGGTGTAAGGCGCCTTGCCGCGGTTCGCGCGGCTCCCTCTGTTGGAGGTTCGAGTCGTCCCTCGGGCGCTTTGTGTGTGTTATCCTTAGCGTAAGTTAGTTTAAGTTAGGTTAAGTAGCGTGTAGGCCTAGGAACCGATGACCTCAGTAGTTTGGTCCCATAGGAATTGTACTGACGTAACAAGACTGTTACGCCACTTGAGGTAGCCGACAGAAAGGCACGCGTTCACACACGCCGACGGGCGTCAAGTCTGGAACAGGATAACTATTGAATGGTAGCAAGAAAAGTACGTAGCTGCTTTATACTTAACTTTACTGATCCTTATGATACATCTCTCTTGACTATACAAATGCGACTCGTAAGATACATGCACTGTTACAATTGGCGCCTTGCTAGGTCGTAGCCATGGACTTAGCAGAAGGCTATTCTAACTGTCTCTCGGCAAATGAGAGGAAGGCTTCGTCCGTATTGTCGCAAGCAATGTCGTCGTACAACTGGGGCGAGTGCTCGTTCGTATATTGAGACCTGCCTTGTGGTGGCGCTAGGTCTGCGATCACACAGTGGCGACACGCGGGTCCGACATGTACTAAATGGACCGCGGCCGATATAAACTACCACCTAGCAAGTGTGGTGTCTGGCGGTGACACCACAGGAATTAAACAAAAATTTTCAAACTTCCTTTAATCTAGTCAAAATTTACTTACGTAAGTAGTTATAATATTGTTACTGACGAAATATACAGACAGTGTCACCAAATAAAGCTGGTTTGGATTGAATTAAAACACATTTATTAACGAAATCACAATAATGCTCGACTGTTTGGCCACCTCAGAATACTTAGTACAACTCATGAAGTACTCTTTCCTTGACCGCTACACAACTGAAAAACATTTTCATCATAAGGTGCAATTAATTATTTCTACAAATAATAACAGTTCGTCAGTTAACTGAAACACCATCAGTGTAGCGCATTTGTTTCATAGGAATTACAAACGGCATGGTTCTGCACGGAAGAACTTGCATGAATTCCAATTTGCTAAAAATATCGAAAGGAAGTGGAAAGATTGCAGTGCGATCAGTGCTTATATAATAAAAATATAGAAACAAATGTTTGTTACAGTGTGAATGTACTTATATATCGTCACTGATAAAAGTATGAGAAATACAAGTAAGAAGAAGATTTCCACACACATTAAATTGTCGGGTAATATTGGAAAAAGTGTGTTACATATCTCCCAAGTGTGGAAAACGTAAATTATGTAGTAATTATGGGTTTTTCATTCTAGAGCTCACACAGTTATTTTTAGTTGTAGGTATTACAGTTATTACCTAACGGCTACTCTTGCATGCGGAGAACACAGGGCTTCATACTATAATTTACCTCAACTGATCATTCGTATGAAGTATACAAGTAACATTATACAAGTATAGTAATGCAAGTACCTGTTTCGGTATTTAAGTATTTTGGTTCAGAGGAAAAAAAATTGTTTGGTTTTGTATAATAAGCGAGATACAATAGTCATTTTGTTTTATATCATCACATACAGTTTTATCGTTACAGAAAGTTAATTATGCACGATAATTTCCAGAGTTTGGAATATTTTAAATAAGTGCAGACATTTTTGCTCATTGTCTGTACCTCATCATTTGGTCAAGGTCCACTAGAAAAACCTCGAAATAAACATCTTTCAAATTAGCAATTGTCTTTTTTTCTGTTTGTACTGTCAGACTTACGAACTGATATGGCTTTTAAGATAATACGAAAAAGATTATGGCACTAATGCTCAAATTGTGTGCGGAAATGATTAGAGTTTGTCAGAAAATCTGAGTTTGTTACCGACATGAATACCGGACCATTCGGCTTCTTACAGTACGCTGAGTCAGAGGAACTTTCATTCGTCAGATACTCTGGCAGCGATGCATTTCCATACACATTTTAATAGGACCTTTTTCTTCCTCCGTTTCCTGTCAGGAAACCGTCCCTGCAGTTTGTTAGTTTTATTAATGTTCATCCTGTGTGTGTGTGTGTGTGTGTGTGTGTGTGTGTCCAAGGTGGTCAGAAACAGTCTGAAAAGCTTTTAAGTGTGTTGCAGTATAGTTTGCGTTGAAAAATGATTGTTAAGAACAAAAACCAACACACTGAGTGGTTTCCGAGCTATATGATATTGAATTCAGCGAATCTGATCACTATGCACTCAAGCTGAAACAGCAGCATGTATCAGCTGTTCTTAAAGGGTAGATGATAGCACACGAGACTGATCAGCCGTTGGCTCGCGTTTGACCATTACTATTGTACCATGTCCACTCTTCATTTCTCTCTCTTGTTCGATTTAGGAAAACGAAATGATGATCACGTTTAGCGACACCAACCCTGGTGGGCTGTTTGTGGGCAGCTGTGTCGCTGATGTAGCGTATTGTAAGCAGCAGAATGGTCCGGTATTTATGTCGGTAACAAGACGAGATGATGTCTGCGTACGGCCAAGCAGATGGAAATCGTCAAGAGGCAGCACAATTATACCAAAACAAGAACACTCACAGACACCAAACACATCACATAACATTTCCAGCCGTTATTGGGCGTTTGTGTGATCGTGAGTCCTTTCACACGCACGAAGGAGCAGAGAGACGGTGGACAGTGCGTGCATCATATTTGGAGGAAGGAGTTCTACAGTATATGATGCCTTTCGACCGTTTCCATTTGCCTGGCCGTACACTACACTATTTTGGCTTGTTCCCACACGAATAGCGGTCCATTCTGCTTTTTACAGTAGGCTGCGTCAATCACACAGCCTGCAACACGCAACGAACACATGGCACATGGTCAGAGAAAATGTCATTCATCGGTGCCATTTACCATGGCAGGATGCATTTCGGGACATACGTTTATATGACCTCTCTACCTTCAATTCCAGTATTCATATTATATACATTATCAGTGCTTCAGTTTATGCTCGAAACAGAGTCAAGGCTTCATAACACAGGAAAGAAAAGAAAGAAAGCGAAGCATGTCCCTTGTAAAGGAAAATCCTTCCTATACACAAGACAGAGTTCGTTCAAATTAGTGAATTCAAACTTCATAGCTAAACAATCCATTATCACTAAGTCTCAGAACCTAAACACTAGAAACTTAATCAAATGTGTCAACATTTACAGTAATATCATGTAACTTCCTTAACAAGTACATTACTTAATCACTTGCTCAAAGTCAGTGAACATTTTGTCATCAGTTGAATGCAATGGTATACTTCTGGTAATATGACCTAAAAGATTAAAGTGTAGAGCGGAAACACGTCTCAAGGTCTGCATTTCTCTTCCATGGCACTAGACACAGATATACACAAAAAGTCCTTTCTATGACTTATTTCTCTCAGAATAATGTGAAATCTTTCGGGACGCTAATATTCGTCAACAGGTACGCATATGAGACATCTTTCAGCACAAATAAAATCACGGTCACTGTTACCCATCATATGTTCTCTTACAAAATGCCTTTGAACATCAATAGTGCCTGAGGTTCAGTCGGCATATTTGAAAGTATCACATTCACAGTCAAAATTTAGACAGTTATACATATTTGCCAACATTAACGTTTGTAAAAATCTTGCATGCTTTCTTTTGATGGAAGAAAAAAATAACGCTTAGTTCATACAACATACACCATCGTAGAAAATAGGTAACCTTACGACCTAAACATATATATGCAGTCTCAAAGAAATTATTTCTTGTATTCCTGTAATATTAGAGCCCTTGGAATTTGTTAGTTTTTGGTTGCAAGAGCAACTTTGTTCCTCGATATGGAACACTGACAACGTCAAAAGATCCTAAATACGTAAGCTGCCACTTTTTTATTTTTGTTACAGAGCATTAAGTGGAAGGCCGGGGGTTGAGGAAGTAGGCGTAATACAACAGTACTAAGCATAATTCTATTGTAATAACCATTCAAAATTTTAAAAACAACACTAAATAATTGATTTAAAACAATGTGAAAAAACTTTACATTGAAACTTTAATTTAATTTAATGTGGTATCTTGACCGAGGAAAACTTTACCCCCAGAAGTGAATATAACACATGCACTCATCCCATCAAAATTACTGCAGTTCCTCGTTCGTCTATCTTTGCTAAGTGCAAACTGTTATAAAAGAAAACACAACTATCAGAATTTGTCTCTGGATGGGACACGAAAATAACGATCTGAATACAGTACATATGAATAGCATGATAAGTTTCGAACTCCCCCTCCCGCAGAGTTCTGATCCACATAGAACATGCCCGGTATTCAGACCCCTGAGCGACAGTTCCAATCACCACGGCTCACTGTAACTCAAAAAGGTTAGTGAACGGTACTATCCAAGGTGTCAACGATACCGACCAAAGGCATCTTCTATCCGGAACACGTAGCAGGTTGAGGCAGTCCAGGACTCCGCTCTTTCGTCTCACTCCGTGGTTGCAACCGTTCTCCACGTAGCGACACCTAAGCGCGCCACACTGTAGCACCGGCGCGGGAAGGTCGCGCGCGGCATTAAGAGGCGTCAGACATGTGACCATGAAACCATCGGCACAGTTTTTCTATGAAGGGAGAGATGATTTAGTGTAACTTCTCAGAAGTACCTTTTCTTCCAGCTAGAAACCTTTATACACCAGTCGGCATTTTGTCGTAGAAGTTCTTTCTCTGGTTAACTCTGCCTGTTAATATCATAAGTACCTGTCACACTTTCTCATCCCACAGAATATCTTCTCGTGGGATGTGAGGAAGTGGACTAATCCACTTATTTGCTTCGAGTTACTCAACAGTAATTCGTTGATCGTATAATTGAATAAATTATGGGCACACTGTTTACTAGCACTTCAAATGGTGTTGGGTAACTAGTCCAGTTTCTTTATGTGGTTAAGTTTAGATAAACCAGCTGAATTCTTTGAAGGTCATCTGAACCAGATTTGCCTCGGGATGGGACAATGATACAAGACTGTGTTTAATATTTTGATTCTGTTAGAAAGTTTGCCAGCATCTGCTTGTGAAATTGCTTGCATAGTTGTGAATCTTATAGTGATGTGTTTGCACATTCCTAAGTCGTACTTCCTATGAGCACTGTCCATGAAAATGGCCCGAAAATCTGCAGGTTTCCCATGGCCCCGCAAGCGTTAGCTGGGATAGATACCGGGGAAAACATCAGACAACGCCCGAAGGACAACGCTTTGAATACGTGGAAGTTGTGGGGGTTACGGGCAGGCACCGTTTCTCTAATAAAAGCCTTTTTTACCTTTAAAATTTTACATCTTTATTAACTTGATTTTAAAATACCAAGTGAACATTCGTTATCATGAACAAGATCCTCAATATAGGTTGTTAATGAAAGTTTCTGAAGTATTATTTTTAACAGATCAAAGAACAGCTCTCAGAATCAATTTATAACGCTTAAAATTCGAAATCCTTAAGAAAAAGAAAAAAGAAAAAATTACATGATGCAAAGTTAAATAAAAAATTATAACAAGACATGGCAATACCAAAATTTTCGAAGATATCACCTGTGATCTCTAAAGGCAATAAAATGCTGATCACAAAAATTTTAATGAAAACACTTTAAATGCAATAAAATCTGATAACTATCAACGTACACACAAACCCCGTAGCCTCTGCGATGTGCACCGTATCACAAAATATTTTCCTTCCTTTTAAACACTTCGCACCATACACCTCTCTACATGTGATGCATACTACAACCAACGAATTTTGACAATTAAGCACAGATGTTATAATTATCCAGGTATGTACTCATTTCCTTTCAAAATAAGTAAAAAAAAACACACAAATCAACTCTTATCCTCAGTGAATACATTCGTTAAAAAATATTCAATACATAGCTTTTGATTTCGTCGTGGTCACACGCTGTTGTGCACCGTGCTCTCCTTCAGGATCACATGCGGAACGGGACAGATTTTCTACGATGTACAAAACGTTGACAGGGCGTTACCAACTTACACAAATTGCATATTGGGATTATACGTCGATGTAGATGCAAATCTTAAAACGGGCGAGGGAGTAGATGCGGCAGTACTGACACTTCGACTATACCGCACCGCACGAAACAGCAGTACGGTGGGGTAGACAGGAGGCAATTCAACAACTATTGCAAGGCAACCTCATCAAGGCAGTAAGAAAATATTTGGGACTTTAAACTCTGGGAAGAGCCACACCAAACCACCGAATGACGTCAAAAGCTAGATTATGCAAATACTATCGGCGATTTCACCACGACAAGTAGAACCGAAAAATACGATAAGAAGTGAACTGCAATTAACACGATTCATAAGCGTCCGAACTAAAAACTCCACAGTCAATCTTTCCCTTACTATTAACACTTAACAGTACCTCCAAAGTTCACTCGTGGACACTAGCAGTGTTAGTTACTCGTTGTAACTGTAGATAACAAAGTTTAACACGCTGGGGCCGACTTACGTTTCTTAACAAGACAAGCAATGATTAGATCCTTCAGTTGGTTCCACATTCTATCCAAAATAGTCACTTATTTCAAAGCAGCTAAATAGATGACAATGCCGATATCAACGCTCTCCTCCCAGGCAGCGCTCTAACTGGAGACTACAGCACCGAAGCAAAACTTACACCACTCAATCTGACATACGCGCCGCCAACGTCCACCCTTTTAGAATTCTTACGTCCACCTCGTACACCAAACTTGGCGTAATTCTTCGTCAGAATCCAAGGGCAGAACCAATTAATACAATTCAGCCCCTGAATGACCACAGGATGATCGCCATCGGGACGACACCGACCCTCTGCATTAGGATCTTCGGGCCTACGGCCTTCCGTTTGCTTCTGCGGGGCCCACCGAACAATCAGTCTTGCCCTCCGACACCAACGTCGCTCCTCAGGCACAGTCCACAGCTAATTCCCAGTAAGCCCCTTCTTCTTCGTTCTGTCCACCTCGCGGCGCGCGGGAAACCAACTCGCCAAAGATATACGGCGACCAGAGACTCTAATCTGATCTCGATATTGACATAGCGGCGAGTACTGAGAAGGCGGATGGTTTCATAAAACAAAAAAAATTTAAATACCGAGCCATACCGGCTCAACCTCCCCCACAAAATAGAAACTCGCCGCGCGAAGGACTAACTCCGGCGAATCTGTCTAGCATGAACCCGCAACATACGCCCAGACTAAGTGCTTGACCAGTAAATTCACTGGAGTGACCACCTGTAAAACCTCATAAGACCCCAAAAAACGGGGTGCCAACTTGCCGGTATAATCCGTACAATCCTTCTGAGGTTGGCCCATGTTGCGGATGAACAGCCTATCCCTGGGGTTGCTATTAAATTTCTTCCTACCCTTATTATATCGCTGCGCCAGCCTCTGATGGGCATGCTGAATAATACGCCGCGCCCGCTTCCAACTCCACTGAATAACACCAGCATCAATGCACTCTGGGAGCAGGTCGTTAATCGACCACAAATTGGACAGCGGGGAGTTCACCTGATACCTTTGACCAAGGAAGCCAGACATGCCTTTACCGACTCATGCTGAGCTGTGTTAAACGCAAAGTTTAGCCAGCCTAGTGAATTATCCCACTTGGTGCGAGAGCTGCTGTGAAACGCAATTAGGGCGGCTTTTAAATTTCTGTTTACACGTTCCACAAACGAAGGCTGGGGATAGTAAGGAGTTGTGGTGATATGCCAAATGACCTGTTCGAAACAAAACCTCGTGAACTGCTTGGAAACAAAGTCCGGAGCGTTATTACTAACTAGGGTTTTCGGTGATCCAAATATCGAAATAATTCCCGATAAGTGACGGATGGTAGCCGTAGCTGTGACGCTACTGGTTGGAATAAGTCATGCAAAACGTGAAAACGCGTCTACTACCACCAGAAGATATTGGTTACCCTGACGAGTATGAGGCAGGGGTCCAATATGATCAATGAGCCACTTGTCCATACGGTAACTTTCTCTAGTGGATTGGAGAAGCCTTCTAGGAGGTCCTGAGTCTCGTTTCGCTTGTTTGCAAATTTCGCACTCGCCAACCATACGCCGGACACCTTTATATAAACTGGGCCAAAAGAGCTGCCTCTTAGTATTTGGAACGGTCTTATTCACACCTAAGGGGCCACCGACCGGAGTATGGTGGAAGTAGCGAAACACCGACTGCACTATTTCACTAGGCAAATATACGCGTAAACCGTCGGCACCCGGGCCCCGACAGCAGACCAACCCCTTACATACGGCAATCCGGTTACCTGCTCGCCCGCGGTTAACCTATCTTTAACTTTCCTAATGCGGGATCACCTTCCTGTCTCCGAACTAAGTCCCAAACAATTCCGGGATCTCCGATAAAATAGCGCCTGCTCCAGCCTCCTGACCTGGTCCCGCCTCCTCAGGCTCGCCCTCGCTCTCGAACATACGACTTAAGGCATCTGCCACCTGCTTATCGGTTCCGCTTTACGTTAAAACGGAAGGCAGATATCCTAGTAGTGCACCTGGCTATCCGACCAGTCCTATGCGGGCGGGCCAGCACCCAGCTAAGGGCCCGACTGTCCGTTTGAGCAAAAACTCGCGGTGTTAAAAATAAAATTTGAACTTTCCTGATGCGAAAAGCACTGCCAAGGCCTCCCACTCACATGGAGCGTATTTAGCCTCTGCAGGGGACAATCTACTGGAGGTGTAAGCTACCGATTTCCGCTCTCCCTCTTGCTCTAGTAGCAGCACCGCCGCTACCCTAAAAGTAGAGGTGTCAGTCTGCACAATGAACGGCAGATCGAAATTTGGGATGGCCAACACGGGAGGGTTATTCAAGGCCCGCTTAATAGCCTCGAACGAAGCCTGATGACTCTCATCCCAAATAAAATTTTCACCCATCTTACATAGTTCGTTCAAAGGATCAGCCAACTGAGAAAACTTCGGCACAAACTTACGACAGTAGTTTGCCGTCCCCACGAATAGTACCACTCCCTTCTTATTAACGGGTGGAGGTAACATTTGCAAATCTTTAGTTCGCTCTTGGTCAATGCGAACACCATCCCCAGAGACCAAGTGTCCCAAGAAAGAAATCTGACTACGAGCCAAGGTGACGTTGGACGGCTTAACAGTAAGTCTGGCCCACCTCAATCGACGAAATACCACCTCCAAATGTTCCAGGTGTTCGTGAAAAGTACCATTATAAACCACAACGTCATGCAGGTAGTTATAGACGCACTTACATTTGAGATCTCCAAACACATTTTCCAACAACCGGGACAAAACCGCTGCTCCGGTCGACAATCCAAATGGCACCCGATTGAATTCAGAAAGATTCCAGTCGGTGCAGAAGGCGGTTTTTTTCTTGGAATCTTCAGCAGGTGGGATTTGGTAATACGCCTGATTGAGGTCCAAAACGGTAAAGTACCTTGCCACAGAAAACCAAGTAAAACAATTGTGTGTGTCTGGCAGGGGAACCGAGTGCAAAGTTAACTTTTCGTTGGCCAGGCGATAATCGAATACAGACCGAAATTCTCCCTTATTAGGTTTAGGGACCAAGAACATGGGAGATGCACACCGAGAGGTCGAAGGTCTTATAATCCTTTCCCTTAGCATTCCCTCAATTAACTCATGCAAACTCATCATCTTCGGGGGTTACAACCGAGAAGGAGGTTGACGAACCGGTACGTCATACTTCAACCTAATCCTATACTCTATTTGGCTTGTCATTCCTAACTTGTCAGTCAACACTTCTGGAAAACGCTCTAAAACCTGCAAGAGGGACTCCCCGTACTGATTATCAAGTTGACTCATATCGTAGTTCTCTGTGCTACTGCTCATGGAACAAATCGAAACTAACACCCGACATGAACAAAGAACAATCCACTCCTCAGGCCAAAATATAAAACATAGAACACGTTTTTGGCGATCCAACACTAACTCGGCCTTAGCCACAAAATCACATCCCGGAAGTAAATCCACAGCCAATTTCTTGTCCACCAAGAATCGAAACGTCCAAGCAAAATTTCCTATCCCCACACTAGCCACAAACTCCCCTGCTATCTCCAACTTTCGTCCATTGATTGAGCAACTAACCCACAACGACCGATCCAGGGGATCCAAGCGGCGTAGTGTGCGAAATTCCAAAAGCCACTAATAGTCCGCCGCTGATATGGCTCTACCCGAATCCAGGAGCTCACAGAAGGGTTCGTGATTCAGCTGAGCGCACACGAAAGGCATCTGGGTACCCCTAACTCCCCCTATTCGGCGAAAACGCTTGGGAATCCTACCACGCGTATCTGTACCCTCCTTCCGACACTGTCCACTGTTATTTTCCTTCTTCCGAGCATACGGGCAGTCGCGCACAAGGGGTCCTCCGTGGCGACAACGAAGACATACTTTTGGTTTAGAAATTATCGGTCGCGCCACCTCACCCTGAAGTAAACACTAAATGCGGTTGCCGATCACTAATTTGAAGGCTCACCCGCTGACTGTCAGCATACGACAGCTTCTCAACTTCAGATGCTAATAGACTAAGTTCGCCCAAGGTGGTAGGTTTCTTGGCAAACGTCATCCGCGACCTATCATCGGATCTGTCTCCCGCAAAATGGTTTCGACCACATGAGTTTCTGGCACCTGTAGCTCCAGAGCTAGGACGGATGTTCGCACACTTTAGACGAATTTAGCCAAGGGTCCATTATCCCCCTGTACCCGCCAATAATGCTTACGTTGTAAGTCATTCAATAAACAAAGGGACACCTTACGTGCAATTACCTACTTAATTAGTTCTCTAAAACCCATCCTGCAAAATTTGGGCAGTAACTTGGTTGAGGGTCTCATCGCTCAGTAGGCATAGTAGTTAGACAACCTGACCATGGGGCAACTTCAAGGCGTCAGCGTGGAGTTCGAACTTGACAGAAAGCCACAACAACTGTTCAATTTCTGGAGTCGATTCCATTAATAATCTGTTTATTCCCTTTAGCAAGATTCCCATGGGATGAGACAATTTAGCAAAACCCGAACCCATGCATTCTGACAATCTACTTTCCCCTTGTGTTACCGGTTCCTGTATGCCCCGTACAACCGAACCGTATTGCCCTCTCTCATTTGTAGCCTGCTCAACATCTAATTGATTCAAGATCGCCCTCAACGCGAAAAACAGATCCTGCAATTTCTGCGCCTCCTGCTCTTCCTGTTTAATAAGCTGAATCTCACTCAAATCTTTAACGCGCCACTCTCAATGCGCCAGTTATGCTTGAAGACGCGCACGTTGTTTAGCAGTCAGTGCAACATTCTCAACAACAACAAAAATCAGTCTTCTAACTCAACGAGGACAACGATGTAGAAGCAAAACTCAAAGCATGTCCTACCTCAACGATGACTTGTGGAGAAATTACCAACTGCTTTTCCAAGGACGCCTTTACCTGCGTCAGTAATTCAGGCACGCGTCCCTCACCCGCCTGTCCACGAACACGCGCTTCATATTCTGTTCACGCTTCACTAACGCAAGACCTGAGCAACACCGCGCTTCCATATCGGCTTATAACCTGAAAACTATTTAATATTAGCAAAAATCCTAATAAAACAAATACGTAAAATTTTAATATTAGCCAAATCCTAATAGAACGAGTACTCAACAATTTATTATTATTATCCAAGTTCTGATGAAACAAGTACTTAACAGCTTTAATAGAATTTAGAGAAAGAATGTCCCATAATGCTCCCTACCCAGGTTACGAAAGATCGCAACCACACTCTGCTACCATTTGACATGGCACCACATGTGTTACTTTGGATAGACGCCGGGGAAAACATCAGACAACGCCCCAACGCCAATGCTTTGAATACGTAGAAGTGGTGGGTGGGTGGCGGTGGGAGGGGACGGAGGGGGTACTGCAAGGCACCGTTTCTCTAGCAAAAGCCTTTTCTTATCTATAAAATTTTACAACTTTATTAACATGATTTTAAAATAGTAAGAGAACATTCGTTATCATGAACAACAAGATCCTCAATATAGGTTGTTAATGAATGTTCCTGAACTATTATTTTTAACAGATAAAAGAACAGCTCTCAGAATCAATTTATAATGCTTAAAACTCGAAATCTCTTTTCAAGCAAAGGAAAAAAAATTAAAAATTGCATAATGCAAGGTTAAATAAAAGATTCTAACGCCACATGGCTATACCAAAATTTTCGTAGATATCACCTGTGATCTGTAAAGGCAATAAAATATTGATCACAAAAATTCTAATTAAAAACAACTTAAATGCAATAAAATATGATTACTACCTTGATAAGCGTCCGTCTGAAAAGCTTCACAGTAAATCTTTTCCTTACTACAAACACTTAACAGTACTCCGAAGTTCACTCGTGTACACTACCAGAGTGTCAGTTACTCGTTGTAACTGTAGATAACAAAGTTTAACACTCTGGGGCCCACTTAGATTTCTTGATAACACAAGCAATGATTCGGTCCTTCACTTGGTTCCACCCTCCGTCCAAAACAGTCATTAACTTTAAAGCAGCTAAATAGATGACAATGCCGTTATCAACGCTCTCCTTCCAAGCAGCGCACTAACTAGTGACTACAATACCGGAGCAAAGCTTACGCTACTCACAAGTCTGATATACTCGCCACCAATGTCCACCTTTTTAGAATTCTTATGTTCACCTCATACACCAAACTGGCCGTAATTCTTCGTCGAATCCAACGCCAGAACCAAGAAATCACTTTTCAGCCCTTGAATGACCACACGATGAGCGCCATCGGGACAACACAGGCCCTCCACACTAGGATCTTCGAGCCCACGGCGTTGCGTCCCCATCCGACTGCTTCTACGGGGCCCACCGAACAAACGGCCTTGTCTCCGACAGCAACGTCGCTCCACAGGCACAGACTAGAGCTAACTCCCAGCTTTCCCCTTCTTCCTTGTTCTGTACGCCTCGCGGCGAGCGGAAGGCCAACTCGCCAAAGATATGCGGCGAACAGAGACTCCAATCCGATTTCGATATTGACATAGCGGCGATTACTGAAAAGGAGGGTGGTTTCAAAAAACAAAAAAAATTATTAAATAGCCAGCCATACAGGCTCAGGTTGTTCTGTAATTTCTGCCAGATCTGATAAACTTTGGGGAAGTTGCAAAAGCGCATCAGCTTATAAATTAGTGAAAAGATTATTGCTTGGGAAGCAACAGTAGAGTTCAGTGTTTTTGCCAGAGAGGTAAATTTGAAACTTTTTGAAATCCCACACAACTGCCAATGCTTCCAGTTTTGCAGTGGTATTTCCCCTTTTACAATTAGATAAAGTCTAACTGTCAAATGCAGTGGTCCAAACTGTAGGTTTGCCTCCAAGCTTTTTAATTTTCAGGAGACAAGTACTTAAAGGAACATGCAAGACTCAGTGGATAAACAGAAATCAACTGATATATGAGGATGGTGCAGTAATTTCTGCGTTGGAAGGGCTTGTATGATTTTGTCAAATGCAAGCTGACATATGCCAGACCAAGACTACTGTACATATTTTCGTAATAGACTGAATAATGGCTCACAATTCAACAACTGATCTAGTATAAAACGTCTATAAAATGATGTTAATTTCAGAAAAGTCTTAACCTATTTCCTTGTTCAGGTAGCTTGTAAATACTGTATGACACTGAATTTTCCTCAATATGATACGATTCTGTTAGGTTCTCTAATATTTCCAAGAAATTGTATCAACTCCTGGACCAACTTTGACTCCTGCAAGTTGGCAGTAATAGCCATATACATGAATTTCTGTAGTACTCTTTCCATAAGCTCAGTGTATTTCTCTCATGTTTGTGTTGTGATTTAAGCATTATCCACAAACACAGTGATCTCATTGAGTGACTCAGACAGAGGTACTGGCTTTAATGCCACAGTAAATAAACCATAATTACTTTTCAGGCCAAACAATAAAATCTTAAATTTATAAACAAGACCAATGTAGACAAATGCAGTGTACTTACTGGAGCCATCTGTCAACTTTATTTGCCAATATGATGAATACAAGTCAACAGTTGTAAGACATTTTGCTGCATGAAATCTTTGTATCTGCTCCTCAATGTTTTCAGGTTATCTTGAAACCAGAACGATAATTTGACTGGCATTCTTACATCCAGAACCAATCTGACACACCCTTGGCTTAGCAACCCCTAACACTGGATACAGTATGGTGGCAATTATGGCTCTATTTTGTCAGATGCCAACATTTTTAGCATTTTACAGTCAACTTAAGATTGCTTAACCCACACAGTGGAGTATGAGGTATGGCAGTATCTTTTATGTTGAGTGACATCAATATCATACTGATAACATCAGTCAGCTTCAGCCATTTCTTAAAACACAGTAGAGTATTTAAACAAAGTATTAAGTAAGATAGTTTCTTTATCTTGCATTAGATACAGCGATTCAGAATTTTTTTTCAATAATTTCCTTAGCACAATAAACCTCACCAGTCTCAAGCTGAATTCTGTCTGAATTGTGAGTCTGTCTAATAATTAATTTAATTTTGCAACCTTAGCAATATTTACCATGGCTTAACTTTGATTTTCATATTGTAATATTCGTTCCATCAACTTTCATGTGACATTAGCCTATGGAGACCTCTATTTTAGCATCTCACTTCCTGAGGAACTCAATGTGAAGGATACAGTCCACCGTCAAATTGTCTACCGCCAAGAATATGTTTTTAGTTGCTATGTATACAAGTATAATTTAAAGGCAGACTCGTATCTTAACTTCTGAGAACTTGCACCAGAACTGCCAGCAATGTCAGCATTTCAATTTCCTTATTCACCCTTCTGTATAAATTGGCTGACTCAATATTCACAGTCACACCCATATCTCTCATAATGGTAATTGATGTGCTTGCTGTCTTGGCATTAATAAATAATTGGAACATAGCTCTATGCTGTTCAGTAGACTGCTTTGGTTCTGAACCCTGCTCCTCCTGGATGTCTGTTCTGTCATTATATCTTAGTAAATTCACTGATAGTTTTCAGTGATCATTCCCACTCCACTCTGCAGACATTGTCGTGGGACAAGATGTGACTACTTTGTTTTTGAGAGTGCAATAAAAGTGAGCGCCTACATCAGTCACTCCCACCAAACATATTACCAGATGTTATTCTCAAGAGTTCTCATTATTGCGCCTCATATATTCTTGGTTCTGGTTATGCCAGTGGTTTTTTGCACCTGCCTGCCACTGGTTCCTCAAACCTTTATTCTCATGGCTGCTGTGGTTATATCCCAAATGATACTTCACACCACTGTTCCATTGGTTACCAAGTTGATTTGGCCACTTGTTGCCTGTGTTATTTTTCTGGTACCTACGATTAAATCCGTGTAGCCTCTTTCTTTTATTTCGTACTACAGAATTCATTTCATTGTGCCTGCATGATTTACTTCTCTGAGTGGCATGTGTGGAACCAAAATTCCCAATGTGATTCACCTCTTCCATTATTGCTATCGTCTCTGTTACTGCGTAAGAGAGTGAAATATGCTTGCCACACTAATAGCTTTCGCTTTTTCCTTCTCATGAATGAGATCGATTGCATCCAACTATGACATAAAGTCAGCTACATTTGTCACTTGTACATGATTAAGTTTTTTACGAATGTCTATGGGCAACTTGACATTTCAGAGTTTCAAGACGTCCTTACGAGATATGGGCTCATCCCAATAACCTTTTTAATTATTTACTTCTCGAAGTACTTGCGAGGCCTTCCGTGTAATACATGAACCCCATTCCTTGAGAGAATGCCCTCTAGAATTATTGAAACGTTCAGAAATATTCAGCGGTTTCTGTCACCTACAGCATGGCTTCAACCTGAATAAAATCTCTTATAGACTGAATTTTCTGCGTATTCGTGTAGGTCTGTGGTAACACGTGACGACAGGATTTCAAAAAAACAACAGAATGAATAGATTTTTTACCACATAAAAACATCTGAAATTGCTTGTGTTTCAATAAACTTCCCTCAAGAACAACTCACGATAGATTAGGTGCAGCACACACCCAAATCTCATTGAGCTTTGGGTTTATCGACTCGAAGTGATATTGCTGCGAACTACTTGACTGTCATGCAGCATGTGACACATTGTCGAAGTGACACATCCTGATGACATAACCTGTACCCTGCTTGTCACATTTGTTAGTTCTTGTTCCATATCTTTTAATTTGGCGGAAAGAAAATCATACCAGTCAGTTAAGTCTTTTCGTAATTCGGTTTGATTTTCGACTGTTCCTGGTGGTTATTTTGATCTGAACTATTTCGTTAAGACACTACGCTTGCACTGAATTCTTGCATAGCAGTGTTTACTTGAAATTCGACCCGTTTGTAATTTGGTTGTGTTTTCAAATATCCAGTGCGACAGTGCTTTCGAGAATCGTAAGCTCTCCAACTCAAACTTTTCTTGCAGTTTACTATCATTTTCAGTTGTTACGTTATCGGCCTTTACCGGTAGTTGCTGTACAGTGCCTGACAATGTTTTCTTGAGATTCACTGAAACATGAACTTCTTCAGTTTCTGTATGTATTCAGGTAGGTCTTACTGACCCGATATTAATTTCTGAATTTATTTCCTTCTCAAAGTTTTCCTGCTTAACACTTATCTGCTACCCCAGGCAACACTGTTGTCTATGCCGATTAAGTTTTGCTTAATTCCCTCGACAACTTATTCTGTTCCAACAAAAGCAGGCTCACTTTCAGAACAGTATTCGGGACCGTAGCAGTCATTTTTAATCTGTGAAATATCCCTGTTAACGGATCATCGGGTTCAGTAACTTGTTCAGTTCATGTGGCAACTTCGGCTTGAGATTCGTCATTAGTATGTGTACGAAATTCCACACCGGAAATCTGTATCGCTATTGTAACCATTATTCAACGCACACAATATTAGCTTCATATTTTCGAATAAGTTATCAACAGCGCTCCCACTGTTAAAAATTACCAGCTGGACGTCAATAAACAGTTAAAGATACTCTCGTAATGAGAAACAGTGTACCAATATTTCACTTTCTTGGTCACATAGCACAGTTGACCATCTATTTTGATCGTAATGATGATAAAAGAATTGAAATTAATTTTGCTGCTAACGGCTCGGGAAAATCTAACTATGAAGAAACCAGAATTGTGGTTTAGTGGTATGCAAAATAACTCGAGTATAAATAATGATATTTTACCTGAGATCTGATGGATCCCACTGCACCAAATGAAGTTTTTGGACATGTCTCGTCCAGGATGTATTTCAGGCGAATTGTTATGCATGAAAATAAGACATACAATATTTAGAAATATTACCATCACACAAGTTGTGTGACATAGTGTCACTCAACAGCCGACATACTGAAGTACCTCTCCTTCATTCTTTTATTGCTGATATGGGTTTATTTCCTTTAATACAATATTTGGTATTATAATTATTCGTTCTGATGCTAATTTGTAATTTGACAGAATTAATTTTCAGATTATTGTATTACATTTCATTAATAGAATAAAGTCATGGCGCTGAGTGGAGAGATGTTGACTAATCTTTTCTGAATTAATCAAAATTATGAGATACTGGTCTTTACTAAATGACAATCACTTTCAAGCCACATGGTAAACTTTTTTATCATTATACTTACTGCTTTACACCAGACCCATGGCAGTACAGATACAGCATGCCTCCGTTATATAAGACCATTAACGTAAACAAAACGTATTTACACCAGTAGGTAGAATTTTGTTAACAACCAAATGAGCAGACAGCATCATCAAATTAGGCAGGTCTGACTTGAATTAAAACACATTTAATAATAGATCCACGATAAAAGCTAGATCGTTTGCTCATCACTGCATTCATACATCTTGTAGATTACTATATAACTTACAATTCTGTTGATGTAGAGTGACAAATTATCTCTATAGATTATATAAATTAGATGGTTAAGTAAGTAGAACACTATTGGTGTAGTGCATTTGATTCGTCGGAGTTACCAATAGCGCATATCTGTGCAGAAAAACCATGTATGAGGACTAGTTTGGTAAAAATAACAAAATGAAGTGGGGTAAATGTAGTACATTTGGCGCTTATATAACAGACCCATAGATTGTTTCGTATCGTATGGATGTAGTTACATATTGTCACTGATAAAAGTATGAGAAATGTAAGTAAGATGACGATTTTCCATACATATTATATCGTCAGATAATTTTTGGAACTCTGTTACAACAAGGATATCAAGGACAATTTTTCATATTATCACACAGAAATTGGGACTCCAAGATAGACAGATTGAGGTTTCTACAGAAAACGTAGATTACATAATTTTGGCCACATGCATATTTACCTTGTTCGGAAAGCACCTGTCTTATGAGAAATGGAGGGCACACAGGAAAGAAATTTACAGTTGCAATTAGAGACTGGAACGACAGTTGCACTTCGCAGATGAGAGATATTCACTGAACTATTCGAGTCTGATGTTGGATTCATAATAACTTATATGAGCAATTTCAGTCTGAAATGACATGCGTGAGAAAAAAGAGCTATCTTTAAAAGCACAGCTTAAATAAATTTGCTTTGTAATATGTTGTTCTGAATAGCGTATAATAAGAAAACAAAAATAAACAACAGTTTCGTACCTCTCAAATTTTACCTCTCAGATTCTTGATATTTATGCATAATACAGGATAGTAATATTATAAAAGATCTAAAAACAGCATGTTATGCATCTTTTGCCAGTTTAGATACTATGAGAACGTAGCCCAGGTAAAAATGTAGAACAGTTTTATTGAAAAGTACATAAACCAAAATACTCCTCCAGTGGAGGAAAGTTAATTACTACAATATTTGTGGAAGTTTGTGAGTAGCACTGAATTTACATTAACCCAAACTTAGACTGAAGACCATAGTGATGAAACTGTCAAGTTAACTCTTCACTCGGAGGGAGAGAAGATATGCAGCAAAGATTCACTTGGTAGAAGAGCCATGTACAATGATACTGTTGATGGCTGGTACCCATTTTCTGGTTGTTCATGACGCAGAGGCCAAGTCCTGGTGATGCTTTAACGGATACTGACCGCTCCTCCGTTGCTACAGGCAATGTACTACGTATATTCTATTTTTGACCGTATATTCACCATGAAAGTGTCAGACCTATTATATTTATATACTTTCTTTTTAATAATATTTTATGGGTAACTGTATTCGTCTGTTAATTTATGACAACTGTATTCTATAATAATTATCAAAATTTAAAAGCCTGCTACATGTATTTTACCTAATGAGTTCATATCAGATTATGGTTCTTACGTCAATGATGACTACATCTAAGCCCACAGTAGCGACATCTATGTAGGTTGTAGGCAAACGGTTTCCTGGTAGCTACTGCACCTCAGTAGGTTTTTTACAATAATGCCAGTAGCAAAATGACTGTGTGGACTATTTTACACCGTATTTTAGATTTATGTGACGATGCTGACTGAGTATATTTATATGTTTTCACGAGGCCATTACGGTCTTATCACATTAGGACATGGTGTAAAACATTTACGGTTTACCTTATTTTATCTGTTCATTTCCCAGGCTGTATGATACTATATTGTGATATGAAATGCTGTATTGTGTTGATAGACTGCCCACGAGGTGTATGTATATATTTTTTTTATTGTAGATCTGAAGATGGTCATTACTGACTGAAACTGGTCATCCAGCAATTTATATTGTGATCAAAGACTGGAATAAAAAAAAAGAAGTGGAATTATGGTAGGCCCCAGAAAACCAGTCAGAAGACTGATAAATCGAAGAAAAAATAAAAGGAGATGCCTGCCAACGCGTTCTAAGCTGAGAGCTGTCACTGAGTTTCGTTTGGAGGATGACCAGAGCATCGCAGATATTCATAGACGCTTGGAGTATGTGTAGGGAAACATGACAGCGAACAAAAGTACGGTGAGTCGCTGGGTGAGGCGTTTGTCATTATCGAAACAAGGTCTACCGCGTGCCAGCCGGTTGCACACAGCTGTGACTCTGGCAAAGCTACCCTTAGGAAATTAAAGAAACATCTTGAGAGTGTTCGTCGCCACAAAAATGCAAAAGAGTTTTCGTTCTCCAAGACAACGCAGTGCCTCACATAAATCTGCGCACCCGAGAAGAGCTCACGGAACTTCACTGTACTGTTCCTCCCCATACTCCTTCCAGCCTGGAGTTCGCACATCTGTTCGGCCCAATGAAGGATGCCCTCCTTGGGAAACACTGCATGGATTATGGAGAGATTATTGGTGCATCGAGACGTTTAATGTAGACCAGTAGAGTGATACCATGCAGACGTATGGGCCCTCCCAATCAAGCGGCGTAAGGCCGTCGCATTTAACGCAGATTGTTGAAAAATAGGGTTTTATTGCAAAAAGACTGGGTAATAATATGGTGTACTAGAATCCCGAATAAAACCAACGTGCTTTCAGAAAAAATGTGTCGTGTTACATATTGAATGTCCTTCGTGATTATGCCAGGAGGACAGAGTTTGTGCCACCAAGACAGATATAGGTGCAAGAGCACTTGAATATCAAGAGTCAAGTTCTGGTTATTACTGATACAAACTCCAAGTTCTAGTGGTGGTGGTAACAGTCACTGGCAGCTCCATAGAGTGGCAGTGGTTGGCGAGTAGCGCACTGTCATTCATAGCTAAGATTCTGAACGAGACTCTGATTGAAGAACTGCATGTGCAGTCGGTGCCAGGTCCAGAGTCGACACAAGACTGGCTTGGAGCAGCATTCCACTGCCCCAAATACCCGGGCGACCTAGAGACACTAGAGGAACTATTCACTAACATGCAACCCACGGAAGCAATCAGATGTGCAGGGAAGTCGGTATCTAGTGGCACTTGCACTGTAGCCTGCTGGCCTTTTCAGTGCGCGTGATACAAGTTCTTTCTTCTGATGATGTAAGCTGTTCTGCATTAAGCAGCTCAGAAAGCACAGGAGTTTAGCAGCTAAGGTCTGCTGGGAGAGCTGCACACACAGCAGAGTATATAAAAAAAAAGTTTCAGAACACCAACATACACTATACATATGCGACGATCGGCACCAATTCGCATCACTCGAACAGTGGAGTCTGAATGTAACGAGGGTAAGGAAAATTAAATTATCAAGGCAATACTACATTAAAGAACAAATACGCTGCACTATGAGATGGTATGTTCAGTGCTATAGTTAAAAAGTGCACAAAATAAATACTACCACTAACTCATCTCATAAATGGTAGTATTAGGGTAAACACTCGGCTTAGTAGTCTAAAATTAAGTACTGTTAAACCGATGCATGAAAGGGAAGTACAAATTGGCCTCAAACTACCTTCAGATAACGTTGACACATCCTTTAGTAACGTCTCTGAAATGGGAATCCTTTCTCACCTCTCTGACTATTTTACAAAAAGCATATTGTTAACAGAATCACAGCGTGGATTTAAGAAAAATCGCAGCACAACAGCTACAATCATTGAATTCCTCCACAAAGAGTACATCCTCCTAGACGAAGGAATGGACACAACAGGTATAGTCTTAGATTTTCCCAAGGCCATCAACTCATTCAAGGATGGGCTGCTCGTTAAGAAATTGAAAGCTTACCGTTTCAAAGACTCATTTGTGCAGTTACTTTCTGTATACTTAACAAATGGCAAACGAAGTACCAAACTTTCATGTAAAATAGATACTAAGGTGATAATACTCAAGTCTTATTGAGATTCAGTTACCCAGCGGGTGTTGCATAGGTCAGTCCCTAGTCTTTTTCTTTTCCTGGTTTATGTCAAAGACAAGACGCAACTCTTCAACCCATTTCTAGAAAGCTATGCTGATGACATCCCCCATACTTTATGAGAAAGAGTTTGAGGAATTACAGTAAATTATAACTAAGGGTGTAGCCGAAGTAATCTCATAATTTTGACACCAAGACCTAAAGACTAACACCAATAATCCCCAGCTGCAAACGTATAAGGCTTTGAAAAAAATCGATCGCTTGTTTTTCATCTTAAGTCGATGTTTAGAGTCTTTTGAACAAAGTAGTGGTTAAAATAACTGAACTGGACATCAGAAAGTTCTTTAGTACTCAATTTCAAGATCTCTCGATGTGCATCCATACCAATCTTTCCGTTTCTTTCACACGTCAATTTTATCGTTAGAATCCTATCCGAGAAACATAAACTATACAACACTTTTTCCAGTTGACAGCCCAATAAGAAGGCACCCTTTGTTGTGCTCTTATATTTCCCTTGTACACCTTTGTTTCTCAGAGTTGTTTTCCACATAAACTTTTCTGTAATTTGAGTTGCTGCTATATCGTCATTCTCGAAAGTTATTATGCCTGTAATTTGTTTTACTGTGGGGCGGAAGTTAGCAGGTGCGAATTTGTAGAGTTTCTGTGAATATACGCAGGGTCATACGTGAGACAATCACTGTCGGCGATTGATTTCATGAGAGTCGCTAAAGGCGAAAAGTGGGTCCTCCAAGCAACAAAAGAGACCAGTATAACAAGCCTAAAAAAGAAAGGAAGAGATAAGTTGAGAAACGTCTAAAACAAGAAGATTATGTAACTGCAATGTGTTAGGAACAACAGAGGTGAGCCATAGAGTTAATAAAACTTCAAATTGAATTTCCTGAGAATTAAATTTTCTGAAATGTTTACTTGATGCACAAAAAAATCTATTCGAGCAAGAGGTTTGAAATTTTTTGTGGTGTTTCATGGTATTATTTTCAGGAAAGTAGACTACAGACATTGACGTAGTTTCAACAGGAAGGAAAATACACACTAATTAATTATAAAAAGTGATCTTGAATTTGATTATCAGATGTAAATATTTCTAGAACAATACTTGTGTCTCAAAGAAAATGATTATAGACGACTTTTTAGATACACATGTCATTATTTTAGACATAAAGTTTAAAGCATATCTAAGGTATTAAGTCAGTGCATAAATTTCAATTATGGATCGACACATAAGAATGTAATTTACTGACCTTCGCAAACAAATGTAACAAAGTCAGCATGTGAACTAATGTCATTAACTGTATATCAAAATATTCACCAAGATTCACTCCTATTGTTCTGCAATTTTCGACCTACTAAGAGTTCGCATTAGACCTGTGCAAACTTTATGAATGTTGTTAATAGTTTTCCAGAAGTTTATAAGAACGCTACCTTAAGACAAATGGCTTCCATGAGATTTAGGTAAAAAGTGTGAGTCGTATTACATCCGTAAGAACAGATAACATTAAATTTCTTGGTGTCCACCTTGACAAAAACCTTCGAAAGAGGAATCACATTAATTCTGCATGCAAGGAAATCAGCATTAGCTTGTTGAGGGACATCATCTTTACGCCAGTGACTGTTATAGGTTTTGTATTACAGTATTGCAATTTCGGCCTTAGGCAATTATCAAGTGCTGATATTATGGCTTTAAGCCATGTCGACGTAATGTAAGCTGACACATTTGTATGCCGTTGTCAATCCTGTGTCAGCTTACATTACGTTGACATGGCTTAATGCCATAATATCAGCACTTTATAATGGCCTAAGGCCGAAATTGCAATAGTGTAATAGAAAACCTATAACAGTCACTGGCGTAAAGATGATGTCCGTCAAAAAGTTTTGTATGACTGTGAATCCCAGCTACAACAAGTATAAGCATTAGCTTGTTTCTGATAAGCGGACTGGAAAAATACTTCAAACTTTAAAAATTGTATACTACAGAACAATTTATACATTTCTTGAGTGCGTTACTGAATCTGGTACTCTGTGGCAGACCTGCTCAGGAGAAGAAGCAGAACACTGGTATTATAGAAGAGAGCAACTGGGTTAATGCATCGACTGAGAGTCCTGTCGTGAAATATTCGTCCAACCTAATTATTTAACAATATATTCCTTACATTTCTACAAACTTATTATGTTCTTTGTAAACAGTACAAACAAAGTAATAAAGTGAAATTGTGCACGTAATTATGATACTAGAAATAAGGGTAACGTCTTCAGGCAGACGAGAGAATTAAAAGTAACTGACAATTCAATTTAAATTAATTCACAAGATCATATTAACTAACAGTCAAATTTTTCTATAATAAAATAGATGTTAAATTAGTTGAGTTATAATTTCTGAAAGAGTTCCTATTATAAAATCAAATGTAACATTTGCCACACACCAAATGGAACATAACTTTATACAATATTTGCATAGGTCAGTAGCTAAAAGCAGTCTAAATCACAGAGCAATATTTTTCATGCTTTTGGAGATACGGAAAATGAACACAAACGCAGAATTTAAAGCTTACGTGAATCAGCAACTTCTTGTCAGGCCCGTAAGGACACCTAACTTTTCAATACCAATGAAAAACAGTTTTCTGTAATTTTTTCGACGATACATACGAAAGTTCAACACTGGCCTTATTTTCCACGATAAATAATGGTAGTTGCTATTATTTTCTTATTGAGTGAATAAAGGAGTAAGTATGATGCTTATGTGACCTGTGAATACTTGTAATTGTGAATAAATGAGTGTAGGACGAGGCCGTGGGATATGTTTCTGAATTGGGTGAGTGAGTAAGTAATATACAACGAGTAAGTTTGTTATTCGTAGTAGGCCTGTTTACCGTACTGGGGAAGCGAGAAACGCACTCCGATAGTTCAGTTGCATAAAGAAGAAATTAGTCTTCCTATTGGGCTTTCAAAAACTAAAATTTAAAAAATTTATTGAAAGAAATGTTTATAACGTGGCTGATGCAATATAGAAGAAATGGGATAGTGGGGATTAGAATTGGAAACCGATTGACTGTAATGAGTCCCAGCCTACCAGCAGACAGTGCCTTCATAAGCATTTTGTATGGTGAGGGATATCGCGCTCTGGAGGCTAGGGATTCGGAGCTCGGACCTCATGAAGGTCGCATGTGTTAGCACTGAGCTCTGAAAAGCTGCTTTAATTTTTGATCAATCGAACTTTCAAAAATATCGTGACTAGTGGGTATTAACAGACGAACAGTAAAGACAAATGTGCCGATTCTGGATTTTCTACGTGAACTGTAACCTTTTGTTTGAATAACTTAAATCCGATAGGCATTCTATACAGGTCAAAGCCTAGAACTGATAGTTCAAAGTGAATTGTTTCTAGAATGCTGAGCGAGCACTCAATCCCCAGACAATGTGCAGGTACTTTTCTGGTAATAGCTGGCTATTAAGTGCGATTTTGCTTATGTCGTGTTTGAAACTACAAACTAATACAGACCAGGTCGCTGAAAGTACGTACAGGGAATCACTATATACCGGAATTTTCATTCGATGACATTCTCTCACTGGTATTTGGTCGGACTTGACTCCTGAAAACGGTGTTCATACTGTAAATGTGCATAGTGTCTGATTTTTATCACCGTTTTTCCACTCAAAACATTACATGTTTTCTGAAGGGAAGACGTATGGCGCAGAAGAAGCCATTGAAAGGTGAGTGTACATTCTTGTGTATGAAACAAAAGGCGCCACCATAACGTGAAGTCCTGAGAGCGATGGAGCCAGGGAGTGAAGCACGTGCAGTGCTTCTTGTCTTCCGAAATGCAGTTGATAGTACCACATATACCGTTGTTCTAGAAAGTACTATCATATGCGGTATCAAGCTAGATACGTGACTGAATCGAGGATTTCTTAGTGCGGTGGACACAGAGCCAACGACAAATGTAGAAGTACATTCTCATGCGCCCATGGAGAGTACATATTAATAGCCATACAGACAATATTAACAGTAACTACAGAATTTTTGCATATGACACTATGATCTGTAATGAAATACTGCATGAGAAAAAGCTCCTCGTATTTGCAGTTAGATCTTCATAAGATTTCAAAATGGTGCGACGATTGGTAAGTTCGAAGATTGGTAATTTGCTCTTCATGTTTAGAAATATGAAGTTTTGCACTTCGAAAAACGAAGAAACCGTGGTACTCTATGACATTAATGACGTACATTTGGAATCGATCAACTCATGTATAGACCTGAGTTTAACAGTTTCTAGGTATACGAAATGGGATGATCACAAAGGCTCAGTCGTAGGTGGCAGACTGCAGTTTATTGAGAATGCGACGGAAATGCAATCTGTGTACGAAGGAGCTCGCAGGAGAAATACTTGTGCGACGCGTCTGAGAGTATTGCTTCAAGTTTGGAACCCATAAGAAACAGGGCAAACAAGGGATATTATACGTTTACAAAGATAGGCTGTATGACTGGTCACGTGTTTATACAACCCATGCTGGGGTGGTATGAAGATTCTGAAGGAAGTGCAATGGCCGAATCTTTAAGACAGGCGCAAACTTTTCCGAGGAAAATGAGGTCCTCGTTCAGGCCGTGAAGTTCCAAGGGATGTCTACCGCCCGCCACGTCATCCTTTGCTTTGAGGTATCATACAGAAGCGGAAAGGAGTAGCATGTGGTCAGCACACAATTCTACCGACCATTTTGTAGACTTTCCAGACCGTGGAGCTGCTGCTAAATCCTGTGAAAGCCGATTTATAATGTTCTTAGAACCAACCTTAAGTGAGGAATATAGGAACGTACTACAACCTCCTACGTGTCACTCTCTCAGGGAGCGCGAAGATAAGATTAGATTAATTACAGAGCACACAGGTGTGTTTAAGCAATCGATCTCTTCTCGCTCCATACATGAACGAATTCAGAAAAAGCTCTAAAATGGAACTACCTCCTGACATTCACTTCACACTAGTTTGGAGATTATGGGTGTAGATTTAGACATGTCTGTGTGCTTGACTTTACACAATTTCATGTTCAGAATGTCCCATATCATGGATGCAGGCCGCTACACCGTAACATACAAAGAAAAACCTTTCCTCGAGTATGTCACACATAGGGAATTTGCACATAGTGTAAAAGCTTTTGTACAGAAGAAAACCATGAATATTCTGTCATATTAAAGGACCCAAGTGATGTGAAATTTTTACAAGGAATCCTTGCTGCTATGTTACAATTGGCTCAGCCCCTTAACTGGTTACGGCAAAACAAAGCATTTCTCAAAAAAGTGTCGGTGATTGCCATTTTTCCTCAATGAATTTTAATATACTAGTTGCATACTTTTATTTATTCGTATATTATTTTGAAAAACAAAAACTTTATTTTGTAAAAAAGAGCTGTACAGAAACACCCCTAAGCGTCCATCAAGAGGCTTAAGCCAATCCCTGACAGTTTCATTAGCTTGCCCGCGGCATCTTGGTGGGCGTACCTCAACAACTAACGAAACGTGATTTTGTGTACGTCTCCATGGGCAACGCCGCAGTATTGTCACAACCCTGTAGAGGGCTACCAATTGCGCCGGCAGCCATTACTGCTCCGCAGTTAAAATCTTCCAAGAGCGCTGTCAGCTATCAAGAATCTTCTTACACCTCGACTGAAGGACTGCTGAGTAACAGAGTACTGCAACCGTGGCTTCAGATATTGGACTGGAACTACGTTATTTACGTCAGCAGTGTAGCATTTAAGACAAAGTAGTAGTATGTTGCAGAAATATTATGTAAGTGGGCTGAAAACGTAGAAAATGTTTTCTTATTTCAGTATTAGAAGAATTCACACTTTCTAATTCTTCTCTGAAAACATCCTTGAAGACTGGTGCAGTATATACTGAACTGCAAATCCGTATAGTTTTGAATGTCGGAGATTTTTTCTAGATAATCGAGTATTTTCTTAATGTCTGGTGAGAGCACTGTCCGCAAATTGATTGTTTGCTGGTGGCTCGTTCAGGCTATATCACATTGGAAGTGGCGTGCAAAGGAAAAATGCAAGTTTTTTTTAAAAAAACTCGTAGTTTGACATTATTCTGTCTCGTAAAAAAGCTACTGTACTGTCAAACTCTTCACCCCTTTTACGTCTGCTGTTATTCAACCAATTGAACCGATTATTCTCTTGTCAATTATAACGTCATATTTGTCACATGATAAAAGGATGAAAGATTAAGTAGATCTATTGTCATGACTGAGTAAAATCAAAGATCCTCATTCTCTCTAATTGTCGATTATAGCCAGATGTCATCTGGGGCATTCAGTAAAATGAAGCGTGAATGTGACAAAGTTACAGATTTATACGACTTGTTGCCTATCCATGTCCATTATTCACATGATAATTTGTAAGAAAAATATGCTTTTTGCGATTCCCATACAAAGTTATCATTGTATTAATCGTGGTACTGTACTTCAGTGCTATTTACTACTATAGATCTATGAATATTCTTGTAGTGTGTCTTTGCAGCAACTGTGACGAAATGCACCTTAGGTGTCTTCAAGCGAGACCCAATACTTTCTGTCTAAAT
Source organism: Schistocerca piceifrons (assembly GCF_021461385.2). Taxonomy (NCBI): domain Eukaryota; kingdom Metazoa; phylum Arthropoda; class Insecta; order Orthoptera; family Acrididae; genus Schistocerca; species Schistocerca piceifrons. The sequence continues at coordinate 606,677,125 of NC_060138.1, forward strand.
AACCGTTGTCTAGTTAATTGATATACACTCCTGGAAATGGAAAAAAGAACACATTGACACCGGTGTGTCAGACCCACCATACTTGCTCCGGACACTGCGAGAGGGCTGTACAAGCAATGATCACACGCACGGCACAGCGGACACACCAGGAACCGCGGTGTTGGCCGTCGAATGGCGCTAGCTGCGCAGCATTTGTGCACCGCCGCCGTCAGTGTCAGCCAGTTTGCCGTGGCATACGGAGCTCCATCGCAGTCTTTAACACTGGTAGCATGCCGCGACAGCGTGGACGTGAACCGTATGTGCAGTTGACGGATTTTGAGCGAGGGCGTATAGTGGGCATGCGGGAGGCCGGGCGGACGTACCGCCGAATTGCTCAACACGTGGGGCGTGAGGTCTCCACAGTACATCGATGTTGTCGCCAGTGGTCGGCGGAAGGTGCAAATGCCCGTCGACCTGGGACCGGACCGCAGCGACGCACGGATGCACGCCAAAACCGTAGGATCCTACGCAGTGCCGTAGGGGACCGCACCGCCACTTCCCAGCAAATTAGGGACACTGTTGCTCCTGGGGTATCGGCGAGGACCATTCGCAACCGTCTCCATGAAGCTGGGCTACGGTCCTGCACACCGTTAGGCCGTCTTCCGCTCACGCCCCAACATCGTGCAGCCCGCATCCAGTGGTGTCGCGACAGGCGTGAATGGAGGGACGAATGGAGACGTGTCGTCTTCAGCGATGAAAGTCGCTTCTGCCTTGGTGCCAATGATGGTCGTATGCGTGTTTGGTGCCGTGCAGGTGAGCGCCACAATCAGGACTGCATACGACCGAGGCACACAGGGCCAACACCCGGCATCATGGTGTGGGGAGCGATCTCCTACACTGGCCGTACACCACTGGTGATCGTCGAGGGGACACTGAATAGTGCACGGTACATCCAAACCGTCATCGAACCCATCGTTCTACCATTCCTAGACCGGCAAGGGAACTTGCTGTTCGAACAGGACAATGCACGTCTGCATGTATCCCGTGCCACCCAACGTGCTCTAGAAGGTGTAAGTCAACTACCCTGGCCAGCAAGATCTCCGGATCTGTCCCCCATTGAGCATGTTTGGGACTGGATGAAGCGTCGTCTCACACGGTCTGCACGTCCAGCACGAACGCTGGTCCAACTAAGGCGCCAGGTGGAAATGGCATGGCAAGCCGTTCCACAGGACTACATCCAGCATCTCTACGATCGTCTCCATGGGAGAATAGCAGCCTGCATTGCTGCGAAAGGTGGATATACAGTGTACTAGTGCCGACATTGTGCATGCTCTGTTGCCTGTGTCTATGTGCCTGTGGTTCTGTCAGTGTGATCATGTGATGTATCTGACCCCAGGAATGTGTCAATAAAGTTTTCCCTTCCTGGGACAATGAATTCACGGTGTTCTTCTTTCAATTTCCAGGAGTGTATTTACACCATAGGTGTTGTAACGTTGCACTGGGTTTGCAAAATACACTTCTGTACTTTAGTTTGCATGGAGATTAATCATCTGATGTTTGCTTAATCACAAATAGATGTGATTGTGGAGTATTATTCATTTAGCTACTTTGTGCTTGTGTCATGATTACACTTTTCAAATTTAGTCATTCTATAAGCTGAATCTGGCGAAATAGATAAGAGCCTTTAAAAATTTAAACATGTAGAAGGAAGAATGTGCTATCATCATATACGATTATAAAACTGGCAGTATTTTGCAGATATATAAAGTATTTCTGAGAACTAGAAGCAGAACGAAAGACTGCGAGAGGAGAGCGCTTTGGTACTTCAGCGCCGCGCTGTGGGTGGAGAAGAATCGCCCTGGAAGGTGAGTGGCTCTGAGGGCGAACAGAGACCGTAAAAGCGAGGCTGGAGACTGCAGAGTGTGGTGTGGGGTGAGCAGGCGGCTGCAATCTCGGCAGCGATCAAGACTCCCACCAAGTCCAGGGGACGCGGCATGAGCCGCGGCGGAATGTCCCAGCTTTTGGCGGCCCCATGTGGTCTTCAGCTTGTCCAAAAGTGATGAAACGGGAGACGTTTTATAGTCCTCCTGCTCTTTTCTTTTGTTTCCTCAGAGAAGAGTAAGCGTTTTGCCCTCTCACCCTCGATTGCTTCTGGACGAAGCAGTTGAAAAGACGTTAGACTCGAACCAGCGACGGATCTCGCTCTGGCCGTTCGTCTCGTCTACGCGACTCAGTGCGATGTCTTCAGTAATGGTTATGTCGTCGCGCCACATAACTCCAAACGCTCTGCCTTTCTTCTCTGCATATTATCGTCCTCTTGTTTCTCAAAGGACGGTAAAAATGCAAAGGTCTTTTGTACTTCTTCAGTAAACACTCTGAATAACTCATCAGCAATTGTGTTCGTCGCTACTTTCAGATTAGAAAATCTGAAATAAAAAGTAGAATTCTTCCACTTAAAGACAATTTTTAATATGGGAAACATTTTAAAAAGCTATTTTGCTGTATTACGTTAAGTTAGTGAAGAAGGACGGCTAATTTACTCACTCATTATTCACTGTTCAAAAATCTATCTATTAATTGTCACGTGAAAGAAGGGAAGCACCCAGAAGGGAGAGGGATTGAGAGAGTGAGTGATGCTATTGCTGAGGTCGCAAAATCGAATCAAACTTTCAAAGAACCAGGTAGCTGGTGGCTACTACTCAGTACGACTATGCACTCGCTCTTGCCAGGATACGTGCACTGACTCTCTTGGAAAGTGTGTCATAAAGCCGTTGTATTCTCACGTGAGGCGAGCTGGCCCACAACTGTTGCAACTGGTCCCTGATATCCTGGATACTGGATCAGGGACAGAGTTGACGTTCGATAAGATCTCGCACATATTTGGTGAGCTTGCTGGCCATAACAGCTACGATGTGTATGGTGCATAATCTACATCTACATCGATACTCTGCAAATCACATTTAAGTGGCTAGCACAAGGTTCATCGAACCACCTTCACAATTCTCTATTATTCCAATCTCGTATAGTGCGCGGAGAGAATGAACAGCTGTATCTTTTCGTACGAGCTCTGATTTCCCCTACTTTATCGTGGTGATCGTTCCGCCCTATGTAGGTCGGTGTCAACAAAATATTTTCGCATTCGGAGGAGAAAGTTGGTGATTGGAATTTCCTGAGAAGATTCCGTCGCAACGAAAAACGCCTTTCTTTAAATGATTTCCAGCCCAAACCCTGTATCATTTCTGTGACACTCTCCCCCATATTTCGCGGTAATGTAAAACGTGCTGCCTTTCTTTGAACTTTTTCGATGTACTCGGTCAGTCCTATCTGGTAAGGATCCCACACCGCACAACAGTATTCTAAAAGAGGCAGTCTCCTTAGTAGGTCTGTTACATTTTCTGACTGTCCTGCTAATAAAACGCAGCCTTTGGTTAGCCTTCCCCACCACATTTTCTATGTGTTCTTTCCAATTTAAGTAGTTCGTAACTGTAATACCTAGGTATTTAGTTGAATTTACGACTTTTAGATTAGTCTGATTTATCGTGAAACCGAAGTTTAACGAGTTCCTTTTAGTATTCATGTAGATGACCTCACACTTTTCCTTATTTAGGGTCAACTGCCACTTTTCCCACCGTTCAGATATTTTTTCTAAATTGTTTTGCTGTTTGTTTTGATCTCCTGATGACTTTATTAGTCATCTGCAAACAAACGAAGACGGCTGCTCAGATTGTCTCCCAAATCGTTTATATAGATAAGGAACAGCAAAGGGCCTATAACACTACCTCGGGGAACGCCTGAAATCACTTGTTTTACTCGATGACTTTCCGTCAATTACTACGAACTGCGACCTCTCTGACAGGAAATCGCAAATCCAGTCACATAACTGAGACGATATTTCATAATTACGCAATTTTACTACGAGCCGCTTGTGAGGAAAAGTATCAAATAATACGGCGATCCTCCTTCGTGCTAGTCAGGCATGATCGGGTGGAACCATGACGAGTATACCTGCCTCAAAGTTTCCATTCAGTCTGACGTCGGGAAACTGTAACATCCGAATGTCCGGAAAATCCTGATATTACGTGCAGGCAGGTCATACAAAACACTTGCACGTAGGCACAGACATTGTCTTGTTGAAACATGGCACCACGATACTGTCACATGAGAATGCAGGACATCCATCGTCTATCGATGTGCTATCAAACATCCCTCAGTCACTACGAGCTGTCACCGGAAGCCAGTGGCTTCCCCACATCGTGATGCCAGGAGACCCCTATGAGTGGCCGCGCGGTTAGAGGCGCCTTGTCACGGATTGCACGGCCCCCTCCGCCGGAGATTCGAGTCCTCCCTCGGGCCTGGGTGTTGTTCTTAGCATAAATTAATTTAAGTCTAGCGACCGACGACATCAGCAGTTTGGCCCCTTAGGAATTCACACACATTTGAACGTTTTGATGCCAGGCATAACATCACGATGCGTCTAAAAATATTGAAAGAATGGAATCTCTTACCAGGCTACCTCCACACTCGTCATCCCTGCTAGCACAGAACCGAGATAAATCGCAGTTCACAACGCGAAGCCATTCATCTGCATCCCTGCCACGACACCACTCCAGACACAGACGGGTGTGTTGTATTATTAGCGGTAGCCTATGGGTGGGTCGGTAATTCCCTAATTCGGCTGCTGCTAACCTCCGTCCAACGATGTGGAATGACGCAGGGAGTCCAGGGAGTCCATTACTTGTTCTCGAATCGCAAGCACAGATACGAAGGAGTTAAGATGTGCGTAGTGCACAACACGGCAGTCCTCCTTTGTCGGCTGGAAGCTTAACGAAAAGTGTGACTACCCTCACGTCCCCATGCGGCCCAACATCAGGCCACTGCAGCATCCAAATGCCCCACAGATCTGAATACTGCATGACTCGACCAGTCGAGTAAAAGAAGAGCCACGATCGCGGTGCATTTCAGACTCCGTCAGGCGCTGACAACACTGTCTCGCATGTCTTTGTCTTTCGTAGTGATCACCCAACGTATGAAGCCATTCACAATTCTTATGTACCGTCACCCTTGATAACAACAGTAAACGCGAACAACACTGACGCACTCTGGTGCCCATTTTACCTACTACAGAAGATGACAGTTTTAGATCGTATACATACTCACCGATGGTGTATACATGTACGAAGTTACATTGACGTTCGACAATGTCTGCTGGGTACCTCATGTATTTGTTAGGCAATCTGTATAATGAATCAGTTGTCAAAATACACATAATTGTATCTTAACTTATCACTATATGGATACAATCTATAGTTCTAAAATCTTCACGTGCAATAATTCTTGTAAAAGTGGTATCCTACGAGAGAAGAGGTAATTTTTATATCTTGTGGAGCTCTATGAGGCGTGCTACGTTCTATGTAATGGGTGAAGCGAAAGTTAATGACAATATTTTCGTCTTCAATCCTCTGTCGGCATTTTAAAATATTTCGCTCTTTGTTCTTTTTGTAGGCAGTAGTGGTACCACATTTTATTACTGTATCTGTACTAACACGCAAAACTAACAAAACTTTCATCTGATGACAACGTAAGTGTAACATCATTTATGTCGCTTCCTGTAGCAGTGGTTAACCTACGAAATTACTTACAACATTAAAGCCGTTTCCCATATTTACACTTACTGCGGAAGAGAACATAAATGCTCAACATATCTGGTGGAGCCATAAATCTGTCAAACTCTTCACGCAGTATCATACACTCCTGGAAATAGAAAAAAGAACACATTGACACCGGTGTGTCAGACCCACCATACTTGCTCCGGACACTGCGAGAGGGCTGTACAAGCAATGATCACACGCACGGCACAGCGGACACACCAGGAACCGCGGTGTTGGCCGTCGAATGGCGCTAGCTGCGCAGCATTTGTGCACCGCCGCCGTCAGTGTCAGCCAGTTTGCCGTGGCATACGGAGCTCCATCGTTGTCTTTAACACTGGTAGCATGCCGCGACAGCGTGGTCGTGAACCGTATGTGCAGTTGACGGACTTTGAGCGAGGGCGTATAGTGGGTATGTGGGAGGCCGGGTGGACGTACCGCCGAATTGCTCAACACGTGGGGCGTGAGGTCTCCACAGTACATCGATGTTGTCGCCAGTGGTCGGCGGAAGGTGCACGTGCCCGTCGACCTGGGACCGGACCGCAGAGACGCACGGATGCACGCCAAGACCGTAGGATCCTACGCAGTGCCGTAGGGGACCGCACCGCCACTTCCCAGCAAATTAGGGACACTGTTGCTCCTGGGGTATCGGCGAGGACCATTCGCAACCGTCTCCATGAAGCTGGGCTACGGTCCCGCACACCGTTAGGCCGTCTTCCGCTCACGCCCCAACATCGTGCAGCCCGCCTCAAGTGGTGTCGCTACAGGCGTGAATGGAGGGACGAATGGAGACGTGTCGTCTTCAGCGATGAGAGTCGCTTCTGCCTTGGTGCCAATGATGGTCGTATGCGTGTTTGGCGCCGTGCAGGTGAGCGCCACAATCAGGACTGCATACGACCGAGGCACACAGGGCCAACACCCGGCATCATGGTGTGGGGAGCGATCTCCTACACTGGCCGTACACCACTGGTTATCGTCGAGGGGACACTGAATAGTGCACGGTACATCCAAACCGTCATCGAACCCATCGTTCTACCATTCCTAGACCGGCAAGGGAACTTGCTGTTCCAACAGGACAATGCACGTCCGCATGTATCCCGTGCCACCCAACGTGCTCTAGAAAGTGTAAGTCAACTACCCTGGCCAGCAAGATCTCCGGATCTGTCCCCCATTGAGCATGTTTGGGACTGGATGAAGCGTCGTCTCACGCGGTCTGCACGTCCAGCACGAACGCTGGTCCAACTGAGGCGCCAGGTGGAAATGGCATGGCAAGCCGTTCCACAGGACTACATCCAGCATCTCTACGATCGTCTCCATGGGAGAATAGCAGCCTGCATTGTGCATGCTCTGTTGCCTGTGTCTATGTGCCTGTGGTTCTGTCAGTGTGATCATGTGATGTATCTGACCCCAGGAATGTGTCAATAAAGTTTCCCCTTCCTGGGACAATGAATTCACGGTGTTCTTATTTCAATTTCCAGGAGTGTATCTCCCATTTCATCTTCACCTACATCCTCTTCCATTTCCATAATATTGCCCGCAAGTACATCGCCCTTGTATAGACCCTCTATATACTCCATCCACCTTTCTGCTTTCCGTTCTTTGCTTAGAATTGGGTTTCCATACTAGAGCAGTACCCCCTCCTTGAAAGGAGGATATAAGATGAACATCAACAAAAGCAAAACGAGGATAATGTAATGTAGTCGAATTAACTCAGGTGATGCTGAGGGAATTAGATTAGGAAATGAGACACTTAAAGTATTAAAGGATTTTTGCTATTTGGGGAGCAAAATTACTGATGATGGTCGAAGTAGAGAGGATATAAAATGTAGACTGGTACAATGGCAAGGAAAGCGTTTCTGAAGAAGAGGAATTTGTTAACGTCGAGTATAGATTTAAGTGTCAGAAACTCGTTTCTGAAAGTATTTCTATGGAGTGTAGCCATGTATGGAAGTGATACATGGACGATAGATAGTTTGGACAAGAAGAGAATAGAAGCTTTTGAAATGTGGTGCTAGAGAATAATGCTGAACATTATATGGATAGATCACATAACTAATGAGGAGGTACTGAATAGAATTGGGGAGAAGAGGAGTTTGTGGAACAACTTGACTAGAAGAAGGGATCGGTTGGTAGGACATGTTCTTTGTTATGGTTTTAGGGCGCAGAACTGCTACGGTCATTAGCGAGGACATGTTCTGAGGCATCAAGGGATCACTAATTTAGTATTGGAGGGCAGCGTGGAGGGTAAAAATCGTAGAGGGAGACCAAGAGATGAATACAGGTTCAGATGGATGTAGGCTGTAATACGTACTGGGAGATGAAGCAGCTTACACAGAATAGAGTAGCATAGAGAGCTGCATCAAACCAGTCTCAGGACTGAAGACCACAACAATAACATATCTAGCAACACATCTATGAAGAGAATGACGCATTGCTGTGTGTTGTCCTGAAGATCACAATAATCAAACTCCGTGTTAACGTTGTTATTGCTATACCATTGTGGCATATTACAAACTTTCAATACATTTCATTGCGTGAATATTATCCATTGTAAGTGCAGCTTTACACAGTGTTCGCTCCGTTATAAGTTGTAGATAAGATCCACTACCAGTCACAACTTAAGACGATTTAATTAAGACATGGCCAGTTTCAGGCCTTTGTCCATCTTCAAGTGGTTATGAATTATTTTCACGTTTCCACATTCACTGCTGCAGTTGACCGCTTAAATAAAAGGCAAACTACTTGGTGCTGACTAAATGACACAAGTCAAAAAACTGGAAGTGGCAAAGCGACGTATGTTGAAAAAGTGTGTACCTACATCTAGCTAAAGTATCAAAATCGGAATTGCGTATATTTCACAAGTTTCCCAAGCACTTTTAGATTTGCACGTTTTTCACGAGTCTAATATTATTTGTACTGCCATATTACGCCTTTAATGAAGTAATGGCCTTTTAAATGTTAATAGATTTGAATTAGAAATGAACTTGCAACATGTAATGTGTTTATATTGGGATACAATGGTCATGATCAAAGAATATAGATCTATGATCTAGATGTTACGTGCACGAAAACAGCAGGTATTACGAATCACGAAAGCGAAAATTGTTACATGAATGTGGAACCACACATCAACTCCACATTTGTCACCATAGCAATTATTTAAACCGCCATTCACAAAATAATGGCACTTTAGAAGTTAATAACTGTAAATAAGACATCCATTATATTTACGGGTGGAATACAGAGTTTATGGTCAAACAGTTCATATCTAAGAAATACAGAGCTGTTACGCACAAGGCACCATAGCAGATATTACAAAATACGAAATTTAAAATTGTTACATGACTGTGAAACCACACTGTTATTTACAATAAAGAGACTGATTGGTGTCAAATTATGTTAGGTAACCATTTTTACTTTCGTAATTTGTAAAATCTGCATAACTTGCGTGTGTGTAACATCTGTTCACTTCTTAGATCTAAGTTCTTGGACCACAACCTCAGTAATTCAATGTAAACACAATTGACGTTCAGTTCATATCTTATTTACACCTAAAGTGCTATTACTATGTTAAAGCCGGAATATGGCAGGGAAAATAATTACTTTGGTGACATTTTCCAAAATGTGTGACAAATATGCAATTCTGATTTGGATACTATAGCTATATATAAGTACACTAACATTTTCAACACGCGTCATTCGCCACTTCCAGTTCTTACACTTACGTGTACTTACACACGTAATTTGCCTTTTATTTCAAAAATCAACAATAACATTGATTGTGGAAAAGTGAAAATGTATGTGTAATCACACCTTTAGTTGTGACTGGTAGGTGATGATCTTCTGCACCCCGTAATGCGCTGCAGTCAGCTATAATTTTGGCCAGTGTAGTGAAAATGTAAGCTACAAAGAAATGCTTGACAGTACATCATCAACACATTATGACTGAAAGCTTTTCCTGGAATGAGATGACCTAGAAACAAACTAGAAGATGTGATATTATAGTCTAAAAAACGACCTAGTGGATGAGCCTCTCTCCTCGCTGTTTAGCACCTACTGCTTTGAGTATCTTTTCAGTGAAGATGACAGTAGTAAGATTTGCAGTTCTGCTTGCCATATTATGCAGCCTACTATAAAATTTGAAATTTTTGTTTGTTACTAAATTTGCTAATCTTTAATGAAGGAAGTTTATGCCCTGCCGTATACTGAATTCAATATTATGGAGCACTTTCTTAACAAACTTACCAGAAAATGGACATTTTGGCTATTTATATCTATAGAAGTATAAGAAGCATATCAATTCTGCATTGTCCTGTTCTTTCATACTACCATTCCAATCACTAGCTGATAGTATGTCAGATGTAAGCACATGTGTCCTCCATCTTGCCTTTAGTATAGCTAACGTTCAGTATGTATAATAAAACGGCTGCAGACCACTTTACCGTCAGGTATAAAAAAAAACCTTTCCTCCATACAACAAATGTAAAAACCTTGTATATAATATAAAAACCTATGTAGAAAATAAAATCGCGGTAGTCATAGTACATGGTCAAAATAATGCGAGATTTGCAGAAGAAAGCATTGTTGCCATATGACGATGAGCTGAAGACCATAGCTAGCCATGGCGAAATAAATCATTTATCAGAATGTGTCGCTGGTTGCAGTGCTTTACTTCAGTGACATTTACTAAAACAGCCACAGTGCCCTTAACCCATTAAGGATAACATAAGGTGTTACATTTTTCTGTAAGTTTTCTATGTTTTTTTTATAAAAATTTTGTTTCCATAGTTGATAACATATGGAATTGCTTCTGAGTGATCTAATTATTTCAAATAATATACTAGTTCTAGTTATGTTTATCGAATCAATAGATAAATTGCTATAATGGTTTATAGTTCTACTTCAATATCACATTCAATAATTGCAAAGTACATGTAAAGTCATAAAATGAATCAATCACTTGTAGAAAGTTACGTGGTGGCTTCAGAGCCCACTTTTCTAGAGGGGAACTTCATTTTCCCCTTCTTTAGATAAATATTATGTAGTAATAAGTCCTCACGATCTGTATGAACTACAACAGTCATGAAATATGACGTACCAAACTGCATTGAATTTTATTGCGTATTATAATCAGGTAAATTGTTTTTGAAAAAGTATTTTAACTGTTGGTCGGAATAAATTGACAAATATCAACACCTTTATGCAAGGGACGACTAAGAGTTAATTTCATTCCAGGTACAATAATAAACACTGTTACTGTAGGAACTAATTTAAAATTAAAAGTGGATTTAACAAAATTTATAGAACATTCCTTAATATTTAATCACGTTATATGGTAGAATGCATCACCATTTCCACAAGGAATTCTAGGAATCAAAGCTTCTGGAGCTATAAATCTTTCAACTAATCTTGCGAATGGTATGTTTGTAAAATTGCTGAACATTTGAATACAGAAATCAATATCATAGCATCCTTTAAACCAAATGGTTCCAGTGTGGCCTAGCGGTAACGACGTCGACTATTAATCAATACGTCATGGGTACCTTGTTCGATGCCAGAGAATGCTTCGACTTTAGAATAACAGTCGTGAATGATGTCACTCGATGACCTCCGGTATAAGAAGTCGTCCTCACTCGGTCAGCGGCCTTGACAAAGGGACAGAGGACCGGATGTACTTTGTAGGAACATTCTTGTTCATGAGGTTGAAAATCTAGCCCTAAGGACAGACGAAACATCAATGACCAACGGCATGAGACTGCAGAAGGCAATGGGAACCACTGCGTTTAGGACACACGCATTGTGCTTCTGCAGTAAAAAATAATCTGCAATTGAAAATGTATCATGAGGAATCTCGACTAACGTGGTTCAGTTCACCATTCGGGCCAGCAAGAGGAGATTGCCAATAGTCCGCTCATGGGATTATCTGCATCCAATCAGCTGCAAAAGAACGTGAACAACAGTCATTCAGGCATACATGCCGATTTCACAAATACAAAATGAAGAGACTTAATTCAGCTTGTAATAGCAACTACATAGTTCAAGAGGCAAAAGAGTAAGAAGTGTTCTTGGAAAAGGCCTAGACACGTTGGAAAATATCAACTGATTACGTTATGGTAGGAAAGAGTTTCACGAATCGCATATTGGTTTGTAAGGCATTCCAAGGTGAACATATATACTGATGAAGGTGGGCTGAAGTTTAAGAAAAGTGTCAGGAAGAAGCATTATTTAAGGAAGTGGGAAATGAAAGCAGTGACGAATGTTGATGTGCATTTGAATTTTTCAGATGATGTACATATTGCTGTAATGAATGTCATGGCATGGGTTACAGATAAAGAGAAATGAACGTCACAAAAAAGTCAGTCACAGAAGTTGAATAGACAAATGTCGATACAAGGAAGGTAACTGCCAAGAAATGTTTGCTAACAGAGGAGGTAAGAAAACTAGTCAAATATAAACATGTTCAGGAAAGGGAAGAAAACAGTATCGTAAGTCACTTATGATTACAGTAATCATAAGTGCAGGGAAACAAATGGCTGGAGGAAGATGTGAAGAAATAAGGAAATGGTCTGCAGAAGGACAGATTGAGCTACATAACGTTCGGCGAAATTAAAAAAATAAAGGACGTCGACACGAAGAGTGCATGTGGAATTCCGCTACTACAGAAGAAAGGAAGGAGAGAAGGTTAGAGCTAAGCACCCCATCGACCAGGAGGTCATTAGAGACGCAGGACAAGCATGGGTTGTTTCAAGGATAGGAAGGGAACCGGCTGCGCCATTCCAAAGTAATCATCCTGGAATGTTCTATGTAGAGAAATAACAGAAAACCTAGATCTGGGTGGTCGGGAGCAAATTTGAACCATCATCCTTCCAAGTGCGAGTCCAGGGTGATAACCACTACAGCTTCTCACTTAGTGCAGAGAAGTCGGAGAGATGGATAGAGGATAACTGCAGGAAGTAAAACCAGATAACTCAAATTCATTCATACGTTTTATTTTCTTAATAAGAAGGTATGGCCTTAATTGGGGAAAATTTATGTGTTCGAATCCACGAGCTTATTTTCGTAAGAATTTACTAGATATGTCGAACGGGAAATCGGTGTGTTCGGTTAGACATGGTGAGCGTGACAGGACTTTCCCACAAATTCTGCTCCATAGACACGCAGGTGTCACATGATATTCGGTTACACATATCACTGCATAACGGAATTTTAGGGCTGTTCTGGCAGTTATTCGCAACATTTGGGTGAAAAAGGTATACCAGAGTTAGAAAAGTTTATAACGACTGCCTGTAAAGCAATAGAGAAAAATAAATTTAGAACAGTACGCCATTTAGTTTTAGAATCTATAGAATCTATTTGAAGATCAGTGAGACAAGAAGGAGAATGTAACAATATGGCATCTAATCCCAAGGTACAGGATAATAGAGTACCACTGGAATCCAAGATTTATCACGACAAAGTAAGCAATGACGCTACATAGTTAGATAGTGGGTGTGTAAACGCAAATAGCGCTGGTGTTAACCAGCGAATATACTAAGTAACTTATACTGAAAGCGCAAATGGGTCTCCAAACCCTTCAAGCGAATCAACTCTGTTTCATACGAAAAGAACGACTGAAACTGTGACCCATGACAAGGAAAGGCAGAACAGAACTGAACAAAGGAAGTAGAACAGCATTCACCCAACTTGTAAATCTTCAAAAACATGGCTTGTAATATGAGTACTTTGAATTGTAATACGGTTATGCTGGATAAGAATCTTAGTACTCAGATGAAAAACGAAAGCGGTAAGATGGGAACTAATGTTAATAAAATGGAAACTCATGTTGATAAATTGTCAAAAAGTAACAATAAGATGGAGAATAATATCAAATTAGTAACATGGGCAAGATTATATCTGATTTAGATAAAAGTCTTTGTGGTAAGCTAGAAAAGAATGTACGTACATTTAACATACAAAGACAAAGAACTAGTCAATCGTGTAAATCCAACTGTTGTGTCATGAAAGACGGGACAGAATCGAAGAAGAGCAGAACAAATGCTAGATCTTAAAAATAAGACATTATACCTTTGCGAAAACCGAAATTGCGGAATTTACTGAACAAATACAGACATAGCATCATTGAAAAACAGTGTAGGTATATACGTAAAGCAAGAGGCATTAGGAAGTACTTCCACCAAATCACGTAATGAAGCTGAATCATTACATTAACATTTACTAAGTAGAACGAGTTCTACATTAATGGTTGTACAAAATTCTGATATCTTCAATAAGCTGGAGTGCTTCAGTCCTAACAAGAACCGACGGAGTTTTGCCCATCGGATTTCATAAAGAACAGCGAACGAATGTTACTTGATAACATCAGTGACAAAGCAAAAAATTATGTAGGCAACTGATGCTATGTCTGGTAAGTAGTCAGTGGTTGTGAGAGTCTCTGGTGGAGTACTTTCACTGAATCTTTTAATACAGCCCTGAAACATGTGACATAAACAAATCGTTGCCACCAAAACAATGATAGGGGAACTCCTTTATGAATTAGATAATAATTTCCTTAAAAACTCTTCCAGAAGCTGAGCGTGCTGGCAATGTCTCCTCACACGATCTTTAAATACGTACTAAAGTTTCTATTCCTATCTGATTTTCTAACCTGTTGTCTTAACAGTCCGTTTTGGTGAATGCTACGTGAAGTTCTTAACACAGTAGTATTTCTTCTGGGACCATAGTATCACCTGACCACACACAGCTCACTAAAAACAGTCTTTGTTGTCCCTGCACAACCTGGAAACATAATCTGTATTGTATGACTTGGGGCGCTCGGTGCTAACGTGGCTTTCTTTCAAAGCCCTGTCCGGCACAACTGCCTGGTGTGTCCCTTAGCACGAGTAGGACCTGGATTTCCACGAGTTCTGCTGGAGGCTTGGACTCTGCAAGTTTTATTGCCCTACACCATGTCCCCTCGTCCATAGCTATTAGATTCACATTAGATTCTTATTTAGGTTCATGCAGTTCAACATAGAAAATTGTAATCCAAGTACTTAAGTATTATCAGTCACTGCTACTGATCCATATTTCATTTTCCGGTGGATATTAATTTATTCTGATTTTATTTGACACTTTCTTTGGGTTTTACGTAAGTTACGGGACAGTTTTTCCAGTACTTATCACTTCTCCATCTCTTCCTCTCTGCCACCGTTTCCTTCTCACTCAGTATAAAAAAGCTCAAATATATATGCATGCCAATACTTTTGCGAAAATTTTGAAGGTGCTGAGGAAGGTAGAGTGAAGTAGCTGGTACCCCACTTTTCTGTCATAGTCTTGTCTTTTAATAAAGAGGGTATTCGCTTTTTTGTTCTCTGATAGGAGCATAATCCTTCCCTGCCACAGCCGGACATGTCACTCATATAAAAATAACTTGATTGGTTCGTAAAATTTTGATAGTTGAGTCATGTGAAATTTAGATACCGTAAAACTTATTTTACGCCTCAGATCGGATTTTCACGAGCACAAAAAGTTTAAGGTGCTTCATAACTACAACGTGGAGTCCCTAGAACCCTTCTGATAGCAACGAAGACACGTCACATCATATTTCTTCTTGCTAAATCAATTTATAAACTAAGTTTTCGCATCACACCGTGTTCCTCGTGCGTATTTTACGTACAAAAACAAAGTAAATTTCAACCTCTGTAGCTCGGAAACGGACAAAAATATCAAGAAAATTTTCGAGGTTGTTCGAGATAGTGATCGTAGAATTATATTGTAAGAGTTCAGCCATTTCCTGTGCGTAGTCGCCTTTGAACCTGCTGCTGGGTTTGGTACCAAAAAAATCATGTTTTCATCAATTTTTTAAGCCTACAGGTAATACAGTTTTCGAGAACTGTATCCGCCAAATTTACACAATTTGCATCACTCATTCATTCGTCATGGGTACACTCGTCAATTTAAAGCATGGAATATCACGGATGTACCAGTCATCATCTATCATCAATCACTTTGTTTAATAACTTTTACGTGCGTATGTTAGTCATACAAATAGTGTAACTTTGAACTTCTTTATACTGGAGACGAATAAAGATATCAAGAGAATTTTCAAGACAGTTCGAGATTGGGATCTTGGGTATACATAGAAAAAAATTCACACATATTATCTGCATAGCCGTTTGGTAACCCTCCGCTGGAGTTTGGTTCTCTGAAAAGACGAAAAACGGTAGAAAATATTGTTTTGGTTTTTTCACAAAAACGGCCCATGGATTTACCCAAGTGCATCATTCATTTACTGGTATATCAGACAGTTTAATTAAATTATCAGTTGATCGCCTATATACCCATCATCAATCAGTATCAATCAATATCTTACGAGCATATTTTTTTTGTACGGCTAGGGTAACTTGAACATCTGTATCTGGGAAAGGAAAAAAGATATCAAGAAAATTTTCAACGTTGTTCGAGACAAGGTTTTAGAAATATATCATAAAAATTCAGCTATTTGCTGTGCATTGCCATCTTGGGATCCTCGGTAGGGTTTTGGTGCACTGAAGACGGCGAAAATGTAGTGAAAAACACTCTCTAGGAGTTTCCGAGAAATCGCCCATGAATGAATGGTGCTTTAGTCTCATCAAGCCCACCGTAGACCACATCTAACGCAAAAAGAACCAATCTACTTGCTCCATTTGAACTGTTTCAAATGCAAGACTGTTCTCAATATAAAGTTTCTCCATACTGTCTCTGTGGCACACACATACAAAATCGTAATTTTAGGTGTTTACAGTATTGGTGACCATAATTATCTTATAAGAACTCAAATCCTTGACATTATCACTGAAGTTCATGTTTGTTTCTGGGTTTACGTATAGGAACAAGGTCGTAGTAATGACTCTTCCTTCTTTACGTGTCAAAAAGGAACGCCAAAGGTGAGTGGTTCATTACTTTTGACTCACCCAGCGTTGTGAATCGTGATTAATGGTCACTTAAGAAGTGGTCAGCTACTTCCTCTCACTCGACAAGACATTCCATTCCATCCAAAATATCCTACATTAAAGTCGAAAGGTATGTGTCCCTCGCGCACAACCTTGGGAGTCGAATGATTATGATTATTTCAGTATTCATTATACATGAGAACACAGTACATTTATCACAGGGCAAGACGTAGTCGTTCATTAACAGTAATCATGTGCAATCCTCACATTTCATCACTTTGCATTGGTGGATATGGCTGTTGAAGCATGCCTGTCTTACAGTTGTGAAGTGTGAGACTTCCAGTTGTGAATTCAGTCACGGTGAAGTGGTGACGGATTCCTGTAAATTCCCTTGGGTTCGCAGCTTCTATGATGGGGTCATTCAGCGGTGGGTAAGTAGCAACATTATTGTCATTTCAGAAGTTTGTCTGGGTTGGCGGACAACCGTCGTTGCCAAGGCATGTGCCAAGGCTAAGCAACCTATTGTACGGGCTTCTCATGCAATTAGAAGTGTGTCAGAACAAACTTCCAGCCATAACACATCGGTTTCTCATTCCAGTTCTCTTGACATTTTCTCCATCTGCAGCTCACTTGTGCATTCCCCTACTGTGTCATTGGTGTTACCTTAGACAGTTTATAATATTAACATTACAGTCTCAGAAAAAAATACACGCTTTCTACTTCTAGTACACCTCCACGATAATATAACTTTCCCATTTTCCTTCCAATTTGACAATAGTGCAAATGAATATCCTCGAGTCTTTTCAAAATTTTCATTACCCACATCTGTAACTTTTTTTCTATGATTCATCTTTATGCATTTAATTTACATCATGAGAGTTAAGTCATAATCAAGTTTCTCTTACTTAAACTTTCAAACTCATTCTTTTATTTACATAATTACATCTTTCTCAATGCATATTTTCGTAGGGAGATCAGGTGAATTTTATGCTATTGGTTAACTGTTTTCATGCATTTATTTATTGTCACATGCACTCCTGGTTAACGGGGAAAGGTCTACTGATTCTTTGTAGACGTTTCAAAAATACTTGCACAATTGTAATGATTTATCTCTTACTCAAATCTCTTCTGATCACCCTACATATTCTTATTCCTCAACGGGTTATTAAACTTCAATACTTTTCTTCTGATAATTTTGGTTCTTCCTAAACCCATCACTTGCCGATGTATGAACTCGTTTTATCGCTTATATTGTGCGTTCTATAAATTGTGGCAATAGCTAATTTGAAACATTGACAATAGTACAATATGGTTGTCGACTCATATCTGAAAAATTACAGGACAAAGCTACCTTACTTTTTATTTTATTTGACTCAGTGACCCACTCTTTACTTATCATCTCTTACAATTAATGGTTGTCTTGTTTCACACTTGCATTGATTCGTGGTCAGTCTACTATTTATTGTAGATCCATGATTAAATTACTCCTTCCTTAAACGTGAATCACATCAAGTACATTCTTTCTCATCTCTTATTCTTTTGCTTTCGTCATTATTTTCCTCCAAAAATTCAGCCAGTTCCTGCCAATGATACATAGCGATGCATAAAAAATTGTCACATCAAACCAGTAACAATTCTTGTAAATAGGCATATTGTTATATTCACCAATGATACCCTCATAGTACAGCATTCCTGCAACGTTCCTTTACGTCTGCTATTCTCACATTCCCATCTCCTCATTGCTATTGGGCACCATTCACATAATCTTAAATCAAACTCCATGGCTCCTTGACTAGTGCTCCTTTGCATCTGGCAAACGTGTAAAAAGAAGAAAAAGAAAAAAAGACTATATGCAAATCTTCATCACTTAATGGTAATCTTCTCAGTACCTGTTACACCATCTTCCTGACACTTTGAGTTTGTCCATGGGGAGACTCCTTTTATGATCACTGACTCTTCCATCTTTTATAAGGGAGCACTTCATATTATAATTACCGCTAGTTATAACAGTTCTAAGATTGTATGTCCAGTCTCCGCTCATTTCCACCAAATTTCTCATTCTCTAAACATCTTGACATGTGACATGTGGTGATTTCCAACTAATCTGCGGCTTTGTAGAGTTTCTAATTCTAAGACATTGTCACGGGCAATTTCTCATACACCTTAAGGTCCACAAAACACATAAAATAATTTGCTACTAAAGTACAAGTTTTTCTTTGATCAGTTATACGTCGTAATAAAACTCTATCGCCCACAGCAAGCTTCATCTCTCTTATCGACCCTCTCTGATTTTCGTTACTCTTCTTGTTTTTGCGCTTGTCTTCTCCAGTGCTAATTTTACAGTTGCATGGTGACGTTTACTTGTAACAAGTGGCTAGCTTATAGTTTTTCATATTCGATCTCCAGATGACTGGTATCTCAGCACTAATCTTAGTTCAATTCCAGTTGCCTTGTATGGTAAGTCATTAATTACATCTTGAAAGTCTGAGAACTACATATCCCATTTGTGTTTGTGACAGTAAAAACGACATTACCTCCACTCTGAGGTTTAAAATCGGTTGGTATCATGATATATAGACCGCTAATAACGTCTTTAGTTTCACGAAATTCTTCCAATATTTCGATCTAAGTTGTGTCCCTTCGTCTAAGAGAATCCTCCTCACTTACCCAAAAACATGAAGAAAGTAATTGTTTGAAGCTCTTCTTGTTGATTATTGGTTGCGTTCTTCTATGGTGTGAACGTTATAAATTTAGAGACAAGTTCAACAGTCACTAGTATATACCAATACCCATATGTGGGATCAGTACTGACACAAAAATGTCTCTGGTTGGATGTCTTTTAATTCTCAGACAGGTTTTGCTTTTGACATACGGCACGTTTACTCAGTAGCTTCCCTATTCTCTCATCCATAATATTTATGTGCATTGGCTCTTTCTCAAGTTGATGTAATGTTTGCAGAGTCCAAAATGAGAGGTACACAAATCAATCGTTCCAGATTTCAGTAACCGATTGCTCTCACCTGGGTTGGTATGCCCAAACAAAATGCCATTTCCAATCAAGAAAAACTGTCTGAAGTTCGCTGCAGGTCTGTCTTTGCATTTCTGCTTGACTCTCCTAAATAACGTGTCTGCCTTTGCTTTCATTGCATGTCTTGTCAAGAAGTACCTAAATTTGCTGAATTCGTGCACAACAACTAACGTTTCTAATTCTGTTACTGAATATTTATTTTCCACTTTGCCCAAAACGCCGGCTGTGGTGGCAGAGCGGTTCTAGGCGCTACAGTCTGGAAACGCGCGACAGCTTCGGTCGCAAGTTCGAATCCTGCCTCGGACATGGTTGTGTGTGATGTCCCTAGGTTAGTTAGGTTCAAGTAGTTCTAAGTTCTAGCGGACTGATGACCTCAGAAGTTAAGTCCCATAGTGCTCAGAGCCATTTGAACCATTTTTTGCCCAAAACGCGAATACCAGAGGCAATGGTTTTCTTCATTATTTTTCCATCCCTTCCAAATTCTTGAAACGGGTGAATCTGAGATTGGTCCTTGGTGCATCTGTTGACATACAGTATTCCTCACTTGGATTTGGGAGAAAAAAGTGTCGATCCAAGGAATTGTTTCTTCAGTCTTTCGAATTCGCGTCATTCTACCTCGTTCCATTTTTATGCTACACTTTTGCTCTTCAAGCGACACAAACTGGCGGTGATGATGGTATTTTTTACAAAACCCTTGCATGAGTGCGATAGCGATACAATGGTAAGCACTTGTCACTTAGTTCATGGTACTGTGTACTTTCCAATAGCTTCTAACTTCTCTGGATCTGTTGAGATTACATAGCCTTTTATGAAATGTCTTAAGAAACCTACTTGCTTCATACAGTCTCTGATGTTTCTAAGTTAATAGTGATCCCTTGTTTCCTGAGAGCTTTGAGGAGCTATTGTAGGATATCCATGCTCTTGCCGTGTCTTTTCTGCTGTAAGTGTGACATCAATAAACAGCATAACTTTATCTTTCAGTAACTCAGGGATCATTGATCCTACTCCTCTAATAAAATAAGATAATGAAACATTTAATCCAAAAGAAAAGATAATTACTTGAACTGCAAACAACGTCTGAAAATCAAAACTGCTGTATACTGGTAAAAATCCATGTGCAGCAATACCTAGCTCGTAAATCGGTTGCTCCCAGGACAGATACACCATGAAGTAGATGTAACAGTTCTTCAAGTGTCTCTAGTACATCCACCTCCATCTTCAGTATAGTACTGATTTGTCATGAGTCAAGTACCAGCACGATAGATTCATCTTTCTTCCAATGGGTCATTGTATGATTTAAGTGCCTTTTCGATCACTATCTGTTCCGACATTGTCTATTTGGAAGCTTTTCAATAACAAAATTTTTCTGCCAGGTAAAAATCATATCTACCTCCTCTAAAGGTTGAGTTCCAATACCGCTTCCGCTGTGAATCCCTGTAAAACCATTACACTTTCGTATAAGTTATGTATTTGGCATGTAAAATCTACTCTCACATGTTCTTTATCATCAGCAATCTTGCCGCTCACATCACCTCGAATCTTTACATTCGGTGTTTCGGATACTGGTCACTCTTGCTCTTATCTAAAGGTGATACTTAACTAGCTCTATCTACTACACACTGTAGTGCACCACCATTAAAATTTACGTTAATGTCAGGATATTCACAATGATCAATCTCGTCGTCCTCTCCTAATATATGTTACTGAGGTCTGCAAAACCCATGAACAACGTATCTGTTGTCTTAGCACCTGAAGCAGTCCTCTCAGGAGCAGTTTGGAAAAACAGTTGTTTTACAGCCAGAACTCGTAGTTGCAAGAATGTCAGATCATGGAAGAGGGTTCGTGAAAGATTACTGTGATGGGTGGTTTAAAAAATGGAGTATGTCAACCATATACGTTCTGACTCAGAGGTTGTGTCGGAAAAATTGTGGGAAATATTGCCAGATGTCACGAAAAAGAACACTGGGAGTAAATACAAAGCATCAGAGGAATTCTTGGAGAGAGTGGAAAATGACAATTGTTGGCAAGGAACATGTGACTTACGAATCTTCAGGAATAATCAGGTACTTGAAAGAGGTGGCCGAAAGGGATCACAACTCAACACAATGAGAGGGTACGGTAGAGACAACTTTGTGAACCACACTCGTGGGAATTTTAGGAATAACGGATTGCAAGACGATGTGGAAAATTAATTTCCTTGCAAATAGTGGGCGTAATGGGCGCAGAGAGACGTAATTGGTCCAAGAATAGCCAGAAGTAATAGTACTTTTTCGATAAGATAGGAATAGGAGTGAGAGGCATGGTCATGCTGCAGACAAGTTCCCAGACCCAAATGGTAATACGGGAACACTCGTTATATAGGAATTTGGGATAGATGAAGCATCGGTTGTACATGAGGTAGATCAAACGATAATAATAACTAAGTAAAATGGAGGCAGAAAGCAAAAGGGAAGTAGAAATACAGGATCAAGTAGAAATACAGGATCAAAGTGAGGAACATGTTGCTGCAGATAGTGAACAAAAATGCAGACAGTAAACGAGTGGAACGATGTTGCATGGCATAGGGAACTCATTCAAATATACAATAGGTTATGAGAAGGTTGCAAGAATGGAAAATAGAAGAAAATATCTTACATAGGACTTGAAA